>NC_041380.1:176057728-176066987 GCF_002162155.2 Triticum dicoccoides
CCGGAGCCACGCCGCCGCCGCCGGAGCCGCCGCCCGCCGCCTCGCCTCGCCGGAGGTTGACCCCGCCCCGCCGCCGGTTTTCTCGAAAAACCGTTCAGTTTTCCGTTCGTTTTTTAGATCCGTTTTTTTTCTAGATCAGTTTTTTCCGGTTTAGTTAATTAGTGAGCGTTCGCTCGTTTGTTCATTTTAACGAACGCATTCATCATTTAGATCCAGATAAAGAACGTTCGTTCGTTAATCTGTTCATCATTTTTCTTTTTCTCGGATTAAATCCGCGATTTTTCTGATCGCGATTCTTGATCCGATTTTCGTTCTAGTATAACTTTTCGCTCGTTTATCGGAATCAGACGATTCAAGCGCCTGGAGTTTCGTCTCGAAACCCTCTTTCCGTTTAACCAACTCAAACAAGTTTTTGCATCTATAAAAATTGCCCTAGATCCAGAATAGTAAACGAAGCCTGTTTCTTTTGCCGTTTGTCTTTCGTTGCTTCGTTCGATTTGGTTCTTTTTGCCAACCAGAGTTCTTAAGTTGAACTTTCTGGTTAGATCTCTTATTTGAGTTTTACCTGTGCATTAGTTGAGTACTGATTGTATGCTTGTTTGTTTGCGATAGAGTACCCGGAGTGCGCCGCTTTCTACTTCGAATCGCTAGGTTTCCCGGATCATCAGCAAGGCAAGTAACACTTTGATCATACCTCCTACTACCCAGTTTTTATTGCATTAGATCAATCCTCACACCTTGCATGATTAGGATCTAATTAAATTGTGGGTTTGGGAAGTAGTTGAGGTAGTACCTATTACCTGTTTATTATCAAACCTTTGAGAGTTACTTCTACGTTTGCTTATTTTGCCATGATATGCTAGTAGACGTGGATTGGGTGAGTGTATCCATGACAGATGTGAGATTGTTAAATTAATGGTTTATCTAAGGTGGCAACTTAAATACACATCTGGGTGGATTGAGGCACCTGAGTATTCCTATGATTGCCTATTTTCTTTTGGACCGCCACCCAGGCTCAAAGGGATCATGAGATTATTCATGCTAGAAACTTCCGTGTGCAGCCACAAGCTACTATGGGCTCTAGCATAGTTGATTAAGTTGTGCGAACTCTTACAGTGGTAGACTAGCAGATGTAGGGGAAAGTAGGTGTAACGGTCTACCCGATCGTAAGGTGCTAGCGCTTCTGAAAGACTATGTCTCGGTCATCCGTTTCTCAAACACCATGTAGTGCAAGAATCCCAACGGAGGAGATCGAGTCTTGTGGGGAAAAGTGCGCAAACCTCTGAAGAGTGTATAAACTAATCATGGTTAGCCGTGTCCCCGGTTATGGACATCTTGAGTATCTAGTACTTGGATTATCATGTGAATCTCATCATGTTACTCTAATTAATTTGTTGGGCTTTTAATGATGATGTTTCTTAATTGGGATTGAGAATGCTGTCAACCATTTTCAATGTTTAACAACTACCATGATAGTTAAATAAAATTTATTCCTTTGCAGTAGGGAAAAATTGGCTTTATGCAAAACTGTAACCATAGAGCTTTCCACCAGCCAAATATGCATATAGTATAGCCTATTTCTTTCATTGCTCTCTATGTGTTACATTGCCAGCATATTCCATGTGCTGACCTGTTTCGGGCTGCAACGTTCATGTTGTAGGCGAGTAAGGTGCTTTTAGGTCGTGGTTCTATACTCAGTGATGCTATTGGAGTTGATGGACTCACTTATCTTCCAAGCCTTCCGCTGTTATCGTTATTAGATGGCCTTAAGCCATATTTATTGTAATAAGTTCTCTTATGAGATACTCGATGTAATAAGTGTGTGATTGCTACTCTGTTATAAATCCTTCAAGTATTGTGTGGTGTCATCATTACTGATCCAGGGATGACACGTGAGCACAGAGACTGGACCGTTTGAGGTCGGGTCGCTACAGTTAGCCAGGTTGAAGGAGATCCTTACTTGGTTTGACAACAAGTGGGAGATTTCGAGGACGGCGAGGGCCATGTGGCAATGTATGCGAAAGAGCGAGCTGGCGGTGATGAGGGCGACGGTGTACTCCTCGGCGGCAGTCACGCTGCGTCCTTCTAGTTCATCGAGTATCTCCTCTGGGCGATGGAGTAGACAGATTCTCCTGAGCTGAAAGTTAGCCGGAGGTGGTGGGCGTATAGGTCGAAGGTCGAGCATCTAGAGGATAATGAATCAATCGAGTACGGTGTGCCGTTCGTGAGGGTGCAGTGCCTGCCGGAGCCACAGGAGTATTCGTTCTCCCACCGCAAGAGGAGGCCAGATGGCGTGACATTGCTTCCCCACTGTTCTCCACGGTTCCTTCGTTGCTCGCCTTATTTCAACGGCGGCGGTAGGGTTTAAGGTAAGCTTCGCACTAACCTAATCTTCCATCTGCTCATGCTTACAATAAGTGTGACGGCTAATGAAAATCATGCTTATAATCAGTCTTCGAGTACTACACCAATCACCCTAAAATAGCTCTAGACCAAAAACAAAGTTGTGACACTGTGTACAAATAAAGAAAAGTAGACTGGTGCTTCTTTTAGGAAAGAGTACTCCCTAGAAAAGTGCCAATATAAGCTACTAGTATTTGATTAGAGGATTTGCTGCCGAGAAAGATCCATCCACAGAGAGCGCCACACATCCCACTAGTGGTGGTGGATGCCAATGCTTAGATGGAGCATGGTTGGTGTCAGTAATTTTTACTTGGCACCTAGCACTCTGCATATATGCCAGTTCCATCCGTACATTTGTGCAGTTCCACCAAAATGTAGCTGAATAACCCTATTTGCATAGATAATGAAAAAGCATGATTACATTATAGTGGCACTAGTTGATGAAACATACACTAATAAATAGAAGAAAATATTGTGATAGTATCATAGTATGCCATGTTGCGAGGGCGAGATGGGCCCTGCGACGCTTCATACGGTAGGCTTCATACTAGAAATCGACCCAATTCTCCCTGATACACCTTCTGCCAGTGATGAACATTAGTGTACAGCAGTAGTACAAGGAGGGGCCTTAAGAAATTCCAATCTCTATTTTTGTGCAGATCAACTAAAATTAAGCACCCCAGTTTACAGAAACACTTAAACATTAACAATGGGACTAGGTGATGAAACATATACTAACAAAGAGAAGCACTTTCTTTATCTACATTGGAGATGAAATGATAGAGAGGACACTCGCTCTATTTTAATTGTATTATTAATTCATTTTATCAGTGGCACTAGGGTCGAGCAGGTGGCAAGCGAGGTGTACCGTGCGTTGCAAGGATGGAGGCTGAGGGTGCTTAGAATGGGACGCTGAAGCTGGCTCTTTCAGTCCCTATCTTCCCCCCTGATGTTTCTATGGTAGCATTTGGGTTGTAATCCAAACTTGGTCAAGCTGGTGTTGCGTCCCCCTACCTGCCTAGCTTATGTGGCGAACTTGTCTCCTGCTAGTAGTCAGTCCATTCTAGTAGTAGGTGCATAACTGCCCGTTTACACTGAGATGTTGTTGGGTAATGGTTCTCTATGGTTGGGTTTCTTTAACGAAATCGGGGGAAACCCCCTATGTTGATATATAAAAAATCAGTGACACTAGCGGTGCCAAAACATTGCCTCAAATTAATAGTGCCACTAGATTAAGGTGCAAAATAATAACATTACTGCTTTATCATGGCAGTGCCAAAACAATAGCACAAGAGCAGACTCAACATGCAGGATCTTTGGCAAACGGTCGGACCAAAAAGGAACATACCTCGTGATGGGAACCATATCTGCAGTCAACACCATTGTAGAAGGGATGACACCAGTCACCAACATGGATGATTCAATTCATGGGACCTCAGTTCACCTAAAATGAAGCAATGTCCCATGAGCTAGCAGCTTCTTCTTCAGTAGATGCAATAAAATTGAGCAACATCAAGGTTGGTCGCGAAGCTCGTGGAATGTTCAACTATAATTTGGATATCATTTGTGTAGAGCGTGAAGTGTATATCTTTGTTTGCCCAAAAAGGTGGAAAGGAGGGTGACTAACAAGTGATGAAACATACATCAAATGAAAAGAAGCATGTTCCTTATCTGAATGGCGATCCTACAAGGACAGTAGCAATTTCTAAAGCAGTGGCATTTCTAGATATTAGTGTGGGCATTAGGATTAACTATGACAACCGTTAAATACGACATTAATTTAATGGTGCCATTGCTTCATTTTACCAACAACATTACATTAACAGCTGCTAAAGAGTTGGTATTTGGGCACGGGAGAGTAGGCGGACCAGGACAGTTGCATTTCTAACGAAAAGAAGCAACTTATCTTAACGGGAAATTTAGCAGGACATGAAAAACAGCGCCATTGATTCATATTACTGAGGCATTACATTGAAAATAACATTGGTTTAATGTGTCCTTACTTTAACAGTGGGACTGTACATTTTACCAGTGACATTACATAAGAGGGGCCCAGGGCATCAAACATCAGAACAAGATATCTGGGTTGGTCCCATTTTGTTCGCTATAGCCACTATACTGTGTGAGGCTAGCAAATCTAGTGTTGGACATACTCTATTGACTTGTCCCCAAGTCCCCACTTTCTTTTATTTTTCAACTAATAGATCGGTTTATATTGAGTTTGTATTGCGTTACCCTTTATTTCCCGATTAGACCAAGATACCAGTTGGATAGTCAGTCTCTGCTACTTGTCGCCCCCATTATTTCCTCTTTCAACCAAGTCCTGGATTCAGGTAACAAATCTCCCCCACCCCCACCCCAATTCTTCCCCGTTTGAACCAAGTAGTACTAGATTCGACTGCATGAAGTAGTTTTACCTCTTAACAGTAAAAAATTAGGTGACTTTCGAATAGCCGATCGATCCTATCTACGATGGGGCCTGAGAAATAGTAAAAGATACAAATGCAGTGACGTCAGGAGCTGGGGAAGTAGAGCAAGGCCGGTTTTGAAGCAAGTTATACCTGAGGGTCGCTGGGATGTCGCTAGGTGGGTGGCGGGAGGCTGGATCTGCCCACACTACGACAATGAAGAAGAAGGGGTCAGAGGCCCTCCCTAGCCGGCGCTACGTGGGAGAGAACGACAAGGCATGCTGATCGGGATGCGTCGGCAGTGGGTAAGAGCCATCACTGAGGACAACCACGTGAACATTGCACCTTCTCACCTTCCCCGGCGGAGGGGATCCGGCTGGATCTGTGACCAATGGTGAGCAGAGAGAGAGAGAGTGTGTGTGGCCACCGTTGTCGTGTTTAGATTTGGAGAGGACGAGAGAGTGTGAAGAGAGCAACACTAGCAAGAAAGCGCGGAGGCTCCTGCCTATATAGTGGAGTAGTTTTCTTTTATATACCGGAGCCGGCTTGACCTCGTCAATGACTATCGAGAAGTCTTCATGCACGTGCCCTAGAGGTGCAGTTGTCGTCATTTTGATCTGAAGCACTGGATTAACATATAACACGAAAAAAATCCACATGACAAGAAACCATAACCTCACTGCCCCAAGGAGACAACATGAATCCCGACAGACAAACTAAACGAGGATCAAAGCTCAAATTAAAGACAAACTCATAGAAAAGGGGTCCATCGATAGATGTCCTAATTAACATAGCCAACTTGACCTAGATGGCAGCTGAGTAGTCTTCGTGCATGTGCCCCCAATGACTAGCGCCTTGGAGGAACTCAGTTGTCGCTGTTTAACCCTCGCAGTGATCTGAAGCACATGGCACCTAATATTGCGAGATGACAAGAAACCTTTTTTAGATTTCTCATCAGAACTACAACCCTGTACAACATAGCCTACATGATATGTAGACGATAGCCAATCCAGCCGTATGCTGGAGTCTGGTCACATGCATGGACAAACTGATCTCCCATGTCATGAGGGATCATCCAGGCACCGAAGTCTGTACAACACTGCTCTAGTACTATCGCTACAACCGACGTGAGTCTCCTGATTCCTGACCACCTCCATGGTATACAGGTGCCTCTCCCAATGCTCCACCATGTACAGGTGCTAAGCCTGCCACATAGGCATAAAGTCTAATGTGGCAAGTTAATTAAGAAGAGAGAGACTAGTTTGGTGACCCCAGAAAGAAACGGTGCTAAGAACGTGTACCTAGGTGAAAAGATAATTTTGAGTCTATAGCTAATTAAATGAAGCAATCTTAGCAACAAAACACTCCTATGCATTGGGGACTTGAGTTGCTAAGCCATTTAATGCCCTTAGCACCTCATCTAAGCACCATTTCATTGGAAGAGGTCTTACTCCTTGGCAAATGCAATAAATACTATGAAGAAAGAGATAGAGAGAAGTAAAGAAATACTCTTATAGCCAACCTTATAGCTAACCCTGTTGTATGAGTGACTAAGTAATGACCATGTATGACATTCCAACATCAGATAGCCTAACGCACCTGGACGGAGGAAGTAGTTTCATACATGCGAAGTAGGCAAAAAATGCTCATTTATAGCTGTCTGAAATCATCAAGGTCGCGACCACGCGAGCGAGGCGACGGTCATGGTAGGTGCAACCATGATACGAGCTGCTAACAGCCCTTGGATCTTACATCGAACGGTCGCATGCTAAGTTACTGAAAATTTACAAAATAACCCTCCAGGATAGGATATTCACCCATAGGTCTAGAATCACGCCATGCAACCGTTCGATCTCAGATCCAAGGGCTCTCGGAAGCCCATATCATGGGAGCATGGAAAGCTTCATATCACCTGTAATTTTCCTGACGCTTGACGTGCGAACACACATATGCATGAAGCCATTTAACTGGGCGTCTAGTAGACATGACATCTAATTGGGCCCCCATAGTACTATGCATGAATTCATTTATCCATCGGGCAAGCCACTACCCTGCCGTTCGCACGCCCACTCAGCATTTTTACAATAAAAAAACCACTAGCAGTTCGCTCCTACTCGTCCCCGGCCGTCCTTTAACATTACGGAAGTTCGCTCCTAGTCATCCCGTCCTTTCACATTACAGCAGTTCCACTAATCCTAACCCTCCTCCCAAATCCATGGTGTCCCAAATCTCCATGATCGTCGGTGAGTACAAGGTTAGAACCATCATCGGCGATGAGTTCGGTGTCATCTACACCCGTTCTTCTGCAACGGTGAAAGTATGCCTTGCTCGCTTCAGACGCATGTTCGAAAAGTCAAAGGGTGATGAGTGGGTTGCTGGGCTAGATGTTGAGCACACCACAGTCCTGCGAAAAGAGAAAAATCTAAAGGAGGAAGAGAAGAAGAAGCCCGCCATGATCCAAGTTTGCGTGCTAACTTGTGCTTGGTCTACCACATATGCCATGCCGACGTTGAGTGCGAGGATTTTATGAACTTCCTCGGTGGTGGCAAAGTCAAATTCGTTTCTGTAGACTTTACGAGCGACAAAGAAGTCCTGGATCGGATAGGCCTCATTGCAGGCCAGCCCTTCGACCTCCAGAGGAATGGGCTGGTGTCCTCCCGTCAGCCTTCAATGCTGACCCTGGCAGCAGCCATGGTTGATCCTTCGTATGGTAAAGATGAAACCTCCACCCAAGTTTCATCTTTCATGGCAGTGGTGAAGGAAATATGCCCTAGAGGCAATAATAAAGTTGTTATTTATATTTCCTTATATCATGATAAATGTTTATTATTCATGCTAGAATTGTACTAACCGGAAACTTAGTACATGTGTGAATACATAGACAAAACAGAATGTCCCTAGTATGCCTCTACTTGACTAGCTCGTTAATCAAAGATGGTTAAGTTTCCTGACCATAGACATGTGTTGTCATTTGATGAACGGGATCACATCATTAGGAGAATGATGTAATGGACAAAACCCATCTGTTAGCTTAGCATTTTGATCGTTCAGTTTTATTGCTATTGCTTTCTTCATGACTTATACATATTCCTTTGACTATGAGATTATGCAACTCCTGAATACCGGAGGAACACCTTGTGTGCTATCAAACGTCACAACGTAACTGGGTGATTATAAAGATGCTCTACAGGTGTCTTTGAAGGTGTTTGTTGGGTTGGCATAGATCGAGATTAGGATTTGTCACTCCGAGTATCGAAGAGGTATCTCTGGGCCCTCTCGGTAATGCACATCACTATAAGCCTTGCAAGCAATGTGACTAATGAGTTAGCTGCGGGATGATGTATTACAGAACGAGTAAAGAGACTTTCCGGTAATGAGATTGAACTAGGTATGATGATACCGACGATCGAATCTCGGGAAAGTAACATAACAATGACAAAGGGAACAACATATGCTGTTATGTGGTTTGACCGGTAAAGATCTTCGTAGAATATGTAGGATCTAATATGAGCATCCAGGTTCCGCTATTGGTTATTGATCGGAGATGTGTCTCGGTCATGTCTACATGGTTCTCGAACCCGTAGGGTCCGCATGCTTAATGTTCGATGATGATTTATATTATGAGTTATGTGATTTGATGACCGGAGTTTGTTCGGTGTAACACCCCGGATATGACTTTCCCAATATGTACTCCAACTCTTGCCGTTTCCGGCGTTAAGTTATTTTATTTTCTCGGGTTTGGGTTTTTGCCTCCGTGTGTTGTTATCGTTGTGATGCATCTCATATCATGTCATCATGTGCATCGCATTTGCATACGTGTTCATCTCATGCATTCGAGCATTTTCCCCGTTGTCCGTTTTGCATTTCGGCGCTTCGTTCTCCTCCAGTGGTCATTTCTACCTTTCTTTCATGTGTGGGGATTAAACATTTCCGGATTGGACCGAGACTTGCCAAGAGGCCTTGGTTTACTACCGGTAGACCACCTGTCAAGTTTCGTACCATTTGGACTTCGTTTGATGCTCCAACGGTTAACCGAGGGACCGAAAAGGCCTCGTGTGTGTTGCAGCCCAACACCCCTCCAATTTGGCCCAAAACCCACCAAAACCCTCTCCATCATCTAGAGCGCTCGATCACGATCGCGTGGTCGAAAACCGCACCTCATTTGGACTCTCCTAGCTCCCTCTATGCCTATATATATACCTCCCCCTTTCCAAATCCGGATCTCTCCCCCGTCCTAACCCTAAAAATCGGATCTCCGCCGCCGCCGGACACATCTGGACGGAGCCGGACGTGTCCGGATCCGCCACCGCCAACCGCCGCCTGCCACGTGGCCTGCCGCCGTCTCCCACCGCCATGGCCCGCTCGACCCGAGGCCGGCCCCCGCGGCCCGAAGAGGCGCGCCGCCCCGCGCCTTCGCCCCGCCGCCGCCTTCCTCAACGCCGGCGCAC
>NC_041380.1:176067137-176126204 GCF_002162155.2 Triticum dicoccoides
CCGCCGCCGCCAAGACGCCACCTCGTCGCCTCCTCGCACCGGCAGACACCGCCCGCGCCGCCCGCGGCCACCTCGGCGTCTGTGCCCACCGGTGCCGCCTCCTCGCCGCCCCTCGTCGCCGGCAAGCGCTGCCCGCGCCCCGGCCGGACTCTTCTTCTCCGGCGAACTCGAGCTCCGGCCGTCGAACCTCGTAACCCGCGCGTGAACAGTGCCTGATCTGGATCCGGTTGACCTCTTTTCCCCGAAACCCTAATCTCAGTATTTTTTTGCATACTTTGACCTGTGATATCTCCTCATCCGTAGCTCCGTTTTGAGCATATAGCATATCAAAATGTTAGTCTCAGAGAGTACATCATTTCATTCCATTGCATCATTTTCATTTGAGTTCATCTTGATGCCCAAAATGCTGTTAGAAGAGTGCTACTTGAGATAATTGTCAGATCTTCTGCTCCATTTAGATATTTGTCATTTTTGCCATGATTATTGTGTGCATGATATGCCCATGAGCTCTACATATGTTTTGTTAAGGGTTTTGCCATCTTTCCAGAGGTGCAACCCATGTATTTTTGTGATATGTGTGGTGACTAGCACAAGCTTGCCAAGTGAGGCACTTGGTAATGCTGATTTCAGGGACTTAGCAATTCCACTAAGTCCTTGATCTGTTTATCTCATATGGCCATATGTTCATGTTGTTTCCTAGTGATCCGTGCCTCTTTTGAGGATGATCATTAAGGATGTTTTGTTAATCTTGTAGTGCTCTATTCATCCATGTCTTTGTTTGCAATTATGGAGCACCCTAGCTTGAGTCAATCGAGCTCTACTTTTGCCACTTTGTGAATCTGGGCAGATTGTCCACTTGTTAGCAATTTTGCCGAGAATGTTGTAGTTGATCCGTGCATGCTATGATATTGTTCTTGCCATGTCTAGCTTGTATTTTGTGTATTCTTGATGGGTGTATGCTTAGATTGTCATGACTTGCTCTGTAGTGAGTGCTTCAAGCTCGTAAACGTGCCTACTTGATATCTGTTTCAGCATGCTCCAGTTTTCACTAAGTCTCAGAACTGATTATGTTTTTGCCATGTTCACATGCTTGCAAATGTATTTTCTGATCCCTTTTGGCTCAAGGTCACTAAGGGACTTTTGTTAAGCTCTTTGAGTAGCTCCATGCCATGCTTTACCTTGCCATGTTCAGGTCTTGTAGCATGTAGTTTTGTTGCTCCGAAGAGTGCTATCTGATCTGAAATTCCAGACAAGTGTTAATTTCACACTGTCTGAAATTTGTTTGCCATATGCATTTTTGCCATGCTTGTTTGAAGCTGTTAATAGATGAATTGGCCGTAGCTCAGTGCTAGACTTTTGTTAAGCATCATGAATTCATCCCTGCCACGTATTTTGTTGTCATGGTTGGGTGCTGTAGCATGTTCATCTTGTTGCATTTAGATGGCTACTTGCTGTAAATCGCAGAACGTGGTCATATTTGAATTGCTTGCCATTTCCAAACCGTAACTCCGATTCCGGCGTTCTTTATATCGTTTTCAAGCGATTTCATCTCATCTTTCCAGTGGCACACTTGGATTTTCAAGTTGAGGCCAGGTTCATGCATTCCTTGTCAAATTTTGCATATGCATCCCGCATCGCATCCCGCATAGCATACCATCCTCGCATCATATTGTTTGAGCCTTGCACGTGGTTGATTGTGTTCCGTTTGCTTGTTTGTCTTGTTTGGGTAGAGCCAGGAGATGAGTTCGCTAACGAGGAGCCCGTTGAGTTTGCTTTCGAGGATCCAGTCAACTCTGACAACTTTGCAGGCAAGATGATCATACCCTCGAAATCACTACTATCTTTGCTTTGCTAGATGCTCTCTCTTTTGCTATGCCAATGCTACGATGCCTACCACTTGCTTTCAAGCCTCCCAAATTGCCATGTCAAAACTCTAACCCACCATGTCCTAGCAAACCGGTGTTTGGCTATGTTACCGCTTTGCTCAGCCCCTCTTATAGCGTTGTTAGTTGCAGGTGAAGATTGGAGACCGTTCCTTGTTGGAACATTATTTACTTGTTGGGATATCATTATATTGCCATGTTATCTTAATGCATCTATATACTTGGTAAAGGGCGGAAGGCTCGGCCTCTCGCCTAGTGTTTTGTCCCACTCTTGCTGCCCTAGTTTCCGTCATATCGGTGTTATGTTCCCGGATTTTGCGTTCCTTACGCGGTTGGGTTATAATGGGAACCCCTTGATAGTTCGCCTTGATTAAAGCTTTTCCAGCAATGCCCAACCTTGGTTTTACCATTTGCCACCTAGCCTATTTTCCCTTGGGTTTCCGGAGCCCGAGGGTCATCTTATTTAAACCCCCCCGGGCCAGTGCTCCTCTGAGTGTTGGTCCACCCTAGAGCCCCTTGCAGCGCCACCTCGGGGAAACTCGAGGGCTGGTTTTAGTTGTACGGATTGCTTATCTGAGTGTGCCCTGAGAACGAGATATGTGCAGCTCCTATCGGGATTTGTTGGCACATTCGGGCGGTGTTGCTGGATTTGTTTTAACCTGTCGAAGTGTCTTGAAGAACCGAGGTACCGAGTCTGATCGGAACGTCTCGGGAGGAGGTCTATTCCTTCGTTGACCATGAGAGCTTGTCATGGGCTAAGTTGGGACTCCCCTGCAGGGATTTGAACTTTCGAAAGCCGTGCCCGCGGTTATGGGCGGATGGGAATTTGTTAATGTCCGGTTGTAGATAACTTGAACCTTAACTTAATTAAAATGAATCAACCGTGTGGGTTACCGTGATGGCCTCTTCTCGGCGGAGTCCGGGAAGTGGACACGGTGTTGGAGTAATGCTTGCCGCAGGTTTGCCCTCTTTAGTTATGCGTTCGCGCTTTGCCTTCTCTTCTCGCTCTCTTTTGCGAACAGGTAGCCACCATATATGCTAGTCGCTTGCTGCAGCTCCACATATTTTTACCTTGCCTTACCTATAAGCTTAAATAGTCTTGATCGCGAGGGTGCGAGATTGCTGAGTCCCTGTGGCTCACAGATTACTATTACACTAGATGCAGGGCCTGATGATTCCGCTCCAGGTGACGCGCTCGAGCTCAAGTGGGAGTTTGACGAGGACTCTCAACGATACTACGTGTCTTTCCCTGATGATCAGTAGTGGTGCCCGGTTGGGGTGATCGGGACAGTGTCGCATGTTGGGTTATCTTTTATTTTGGCACCGTAGTCGGGCCATGAGTGTTTGAATGTTGTAATGTTATTTATGTACCTTGATTGACGTGGCGAGTGTAAGCCAACTATGTTATCTCCCCTTTTATTATCTATATTACATGGGATGTTGTGATGATTGCCTAACTTGCGACATATGCCTTCAATGCGATTATGTCTCTAAGTCGTGCCTCGACACGTGGGAGCTATAGTCGCATTGAGGGTGTTACATTCGGAGTCCCGGATGAGATCACAGACATGAAGAGGAGTCTCAAAATGGTTGAGAGGCAAAGATCGATATATTGGAAGGCTATATTCGGACATCGGAATGGTTCCGAGTGATTCGGGTATTTTCGGAGTACCGGAGAATTACTGGAATTCGGCAGGGGAAGTTAATGGGCCTTATTGGGCTTTAGTGGAGAGAGGGAAGAAGGGCCATGAGGTGGCGCGCGCCTCCCCCCTGCCGAAACCGAATTGGACAAGGGGTGGGGGCGTGCCCCCCTTTCCTTCTCCCTCTCCCTCCTTTCCTTCTTTCCTACTCCGAAAAGGAAAGGGAATCCTACTAGGACTTGGGAGTCCTAGTAGGACTCCCTACACTTGGCGCGCCCCTAGGAGGGACGACCTCTCTCCCTCCCTCCTTTATATACATGGGCAGGGGGCACCCCAAAGGCACTCGAAGATTTGTCTTAGCCATGTGCAGTGCCCCCCTCCATAGTTACACACCTCGGTCATATCGTCATAGTGATTAGGTGAAGCCCTGCGCCGGTAACTTCATCATCACTATCGCCACGCCGTTGTGCTGATGGAACTCTCCCTCGTCCTCAACTGAATCAAGAGCTCAAGGGATGTCATCGAGCTGAACGTGTGCTGAACACGGAGGTGCCGTACGTTCGGTACTTCGATCGGTTGGATCACGTTCGACTACATCAACCGCATTACTAAACGCTTCTGCTTTTGGTATACGAGGCTACATGGACACACTCTCCCATCTTGTTGCTATGCATCTCCTAGATAGATATTGCGTGATCATAGGTAATTTTTTTTTAATTATCGCGTTCCCCAACAGTGGCATCCGAGCCAGGTCTATGCGTAGATGTTATATGCACGAGTAGAACACAAAGAGTTGTGGGCGATAATAGTCATACTTCTTACCACCAACGTCTTACTTTGATTCGGCGGTATTGTTGGATGAAGCGGCCTGGATCGACATTACATGACCGCGTTCATGAGACTGGTTCTACCGACATGCTTCACACATAGGTGGCTAGCAGGTGTCTGTTTCTCCAACTTTAGTTGAATCGAGTTTGACTACGGCCGGTCCTTGTTGAAGGTTAAAACAACACACTTGACGAAAAATCATTGTGGTTTTAATGCGTAGGTAAGAATGGTTCTTGCTACAAGCCCATAGCAGCCACGTAAAACTTGCAATAACAAAGTAGAGGACGTCTAACTTGTTTTTGTAGGGCATGTTGTGATATGATATGGTCAAGATGTGATGAGATATACATTGTTGTATGAGATGATCATGTTTTGTAGAAGTTATTGGCAACTGGCAGGAGCCTTATGGTTGTCGCTTTATTATATGAAATGCAATTGCCATGCAATTGCTTTACTTTATCACTAAGCGGTAGCGATAGTCGTGGAAACAATAGTTGGCGAGACGACAACGATGCTATGATTGAGATCAAGGTGTCAAGCCGGTGACGATGGAAATCATGACGGTGCTTTGGAGATGGAGATCAAAGGCACAAGATGATGATGGCCATA
Organism: Triticum dicoccoides; assembly: GCF_002162155.2. NCBI lineage: Eukaryota > Viridiplantae > Streptophyta > Magnoliopsida > Poales > Poaceae > Triticum > Triticum dicoccoides. The sequence goes on from NC_041380.1 coordinate 176,072,098, forward strand.
TCATGTCACATATTTTGATTGTATGTGATGTTTATCTTTTATGCATCTTATTTTGCTTAGTACGACGGTAGCATTATAAGATGATCCCTTACTAAAATTTCAAGGTATAAGTGTTCTCCCTGAGTATGCACCGTTGCGACAGTTCATCGTGCCGAGACACCATGTGATGATCGGGTGTGATAAGCTCTACGTTCACATACAATGGGTGCAAGCCAGTTTTACATGTGCAGAATACTCGGGTAAAACTTGACGAGCCTAGCATGTGCAGATATGGCCTCGGAACACTGAGACCGAAAGGTCAAACGTGAATCATATAGTAGATATGATCAACATAGTGATGTTCACCATTGAAAACTACTCCATCTCACGTGATGATCGAACATGGTTTAGTTGATATGGATCACCTGATCATTTAGCTTACTAGAGGGATGTCTATCTAAGTGGGAGTTCTTAAGTAATATGATTAATTGAACTTTAATTTATCATGAACTTAGTCCTAATAGTATTTGCATATCTATGTTGTAGATCAATAGCTTGCGATGTAGCTCCCCGTTTATTCTTTGATATGTTCCAAGAGAAAAATAAGTTGAAAGATGATAGTAGCTGTAAGTGCATCTAGTGCCCCTTAGTGATTTTGGTGTATTGAAGACTTATAGGTTAAGGGACTAATGTGTTTGTGAGTGTACACAGGTCTATAAGTCTATGAGGAGTTTGATATTTACAGAGAAAGTGAACCCCTAAAAATGAAGTTCTTCGATTGAAGACTTTGGATTTCTGAAGACTTTCTGAAGACTTTGAAAGTGAAGAAATTGGTGCAATCCTGAAGACTTGGTATTCATTTGAGGAACATGAAGCGTGAAGACTTTTGTTTTCGTAGTTTCATTTTCTCTTTCTTGAGTCATAGGAAACACCGTACTGTTAAAGGGGGTCGAGGAAATACTGAGGAAAAATTTCTATGTGATGCTCAACTCAAAATTCCACACCTACCAATCCCTTCGAGTGAAGCCATTGGAAATCTCATACAATTCAGTCATATTCTTCAGTGATAGAGACGAAGTTCTTCTGGTCTCTGAGGAATTTGTTCTGACTGAGGAGTTAGGAATTCGCCAGTGCGGATTGCCTACACAGTGAGGAACATGATAGCCCTAAGGATTTTGCTACTCAAAATTCTGACCGTTGCTGTGCTATGCGCCAGCTGTCCCAAAATATCTACCCACCTAACGGTCATATCATTGAAGGGTATTTATGTATTATCATGTCGGGTTGCTCCCTAGGCTATAAATAGTCGCCCCTACAACCACTAGCTGGTTGGCTGCTCCGAGAGAAACTGACACTTGTCATTTGAGAGCATCCCATCCTCCGAGGACTTTGAGCGAAAATCATCAAGTGAGGAAAACCCAAACCCAAACACCTACAAACCCCAAGTGATTGAGCATCACTGAAGAGATTGATCCTGCGTGGATCCGACGCTTGTTACCTTTGAAGATTGTGCTTCTTCCAGACGGTTAGGCGTCAAGGTCTAGAGCATCCAAGAGGAATTGTGGATCGCCAAGTGACCAAGTCTGTGAAGGTTCGGAAGTCACCTAAAGACTTAGCACGAGTGATTGGGCAAGGTCTGTGTGACCTTAGCTCAAGGAGAATACGGTGAGGACTGTGTGTCCGGGACTGTGTGTCCTCAGGTTTAAATACCTAGCCGCTCCAACCAGACTTACAACTGAGACAACAGTTGGAACTGGTCTACCAAATCATTGTCTTCATCAAGCTCACTGGTTCTATTTCCTCAACTCTTTCATTTCCTCATAACTATGTTGAGTGCTTGTTCATATCTGTGTTTGAAGACTTTGACTGAAGACTTTCTCAAATTCCTCAGTTCAATTTCTTCAGTCTATTTGTCTTCATCCTGTGTTATGATGTGCTTACACTTTCTGTACTCTGTGCTTGTCTTCATTTCATCATGATGACTATGCTTGTGCTTTGTTATGTTTACTTTTGAGTACTTATTCCGCTGCTAGTAGTTCTTCGCTAAGGAATTTCCTCACCTACAAATTCCTCAGTGAAGAATTCATAAAAATCGCCTATTCACCCCCCTCTAGTCGATATAATGCACTTTCAATTGGTATCAGAGCGAGGTACTCCCTTGTTCTGTGTGATTTTGGTTTAACCGCCTGGAGTTTTAGTATGTCAGCCGTAGGTATAAAGAAAGTGACATGCCCGATCTTTGACGGTTACGAGTATCCCAAGTGGAAGGCCATGATGAAGAAGCGCCTCATGGCGATGAACATCGAGTTGTGGACCGTCACTAAGATTGGTCTGACCGACCTGTGCAAGATGGCGAAGCTGATGACATTCGCAAGTACACTCTTCTCAACCTCACGACGAAGGACGTCATCTGCTCCTGTCTGTCTCATAATCAGTTCAGGAATATCATGCATCTCGATCATGCGAAGCTTATCTAGGACCGTCTCTCTGAGGTCTATGAAGGTCATTGAACATGTCATGATCCATGGTTTGAGGGCTTCAAAGAATCTCTCAAAGAGATGACATTCGAACTAGAATCATCATCATCTTCTGCATCATGCCTTATGGCAAAAGATGCTAAGGTAACTGAATGCTACCTATCCGAGTCTAGTGATGATGAATCTGGTGATGATTTTGGACCCAACTATGTCAAACTTGCTTCCCTTGCCACTAAACAACAAAGAGCTTTGGAAAAATTTCAATACATGCTAAATAAGAGCGATGATATGTTGGGTGAAGAAATGGATCAGTCAAAAGCTTTGGATGAAAGTCTTCAGGGACTTCATACTAAGTATGACACCCTTCAAGATCATCATAACACTCTCTTATATGATCATGAGAAGCTTTCTTATGAACTTCTTCAAAGAAAGCAAGATCTTGAAAAGCTAAGAGTGAGTTATGAAGATCTTCAGAAGGAGCGCGCTTCATTACTTGCTCAACAAATCAGCGCTTCTCAGGAAAAAAATGTTCCTCCTTGTGTGAAATGCATTGAACGTGAATTTGCTAATTCTTCACCTGAATGTTCAAATGCTTCTAATGCTACAAATTCTTCACCTGCCTCTACTATCACTAATTCCTCATCTGAGGACACTGCTAGTATCACTGACAATGCAGGGCTGAAGGAATTGTACATGACATGCATGTACAAAAGCCTCAAAGGGCATCAGACTCTTTGTGATGTGCTTAAAAAGCAGATCCTCAACAAGAACCCTAGGAAAGAGGGTATTGCCTTTGAGAGGAAACTCAATGCTGATGGTACATATTGGAAGCCTGAGCAGTACCCCAAAACCTCATGGGTTGCTACAAAGGGACCTCCAGTTGATCCATCTAACTTATCTGGCTTTGCATGTGAATCTCCTCGTTCTGATGATGAGTCATTTGACTCCAACTATAAACTGTTCAAAAATCGGAATGGTGAAGTATTTGCTAGATATGTTGGCACTAACTGCAGGAACGGTCCTCCTATGAAGAAAATCTGGGTTCCCAAAAGGTGCCTTGAAAGTCTTCAGGTGAATGTCCTCAGGACACCACCTGTGAAGAATAGGAACCCCAGATCAAATTCTTCATATGGACCAAACTTCTCAAAAGGATCAAAGTCCTCACATGAATATCATCGTGATAACAACTCTGTTTTGCAGGGAAGAGCTAAGGGCTATGAATATGAGCATTATTCTTCTAATTATTATGTTCATAAGTCCTCGAAGAATTTCTCTGCTTATTCATATGCTTATCCTAACCCCTCTTATGTGAAACGAAATGGACTGGCTTCTATGCCACCTTTCTCGTATGGAGCTCGCAGAGTGATGAACTCTTTGCCACCCCTTCAGATGTGGGTGGTGAGGAAAAAGAACTAATCTCTTCTGCAGGGTCAGGTCTCCAGACGTACGTAATCGTCTAAAGAATTTGCTGGAGACCTGAGTGTGCCTGAAAGGACGCAGGCTAATCATGAAGAAATGAACTTTCATTTCTCACGTCCTCATACTACTTTATCTATTCTATTGTTTGATGAAATTGATCTGATGAATTGATGTCATATTCTTCACTAATGAAGTATATGAGTTCATAAGCTGCACTAATTCATCTGCAGGATGATCAACCCAAAGCCACCGAGTGGGTCCTCGATAGTGGATGTACAAATCACATGACTGGTGACAAGAATCTATTGATGGATGCCCCATTATCTCCATCGCATCTGAAGCATATCATCTTTGCTGACAAAGGCAAAAGTCAGGTATTGGGTCTAGGTAAGGTTGCGATCACAAAGGATCGACACATGGACAAAGTCATGCTTGTCGAGTCCTTAGGATACAACCTCATGTCTGTCTCAATGCTTTGTGATCTTGATATGGTTGTTGTCTTTGGCAAGTACCATTGTGTTGTGCTTATGGAAGCTGACAATTCCAAAGTCTTCGAAGGCTTTAGGAGAGGAGATTTGTATATTGTTGATTTCTCTACAGGACCACAACCAGCCGTGTGCCTACTTGCAAAAGTTTTAGAAGGCTGGCTCTGGCATCGATGACTTGGTCATGCAGGCATGAGGAATTTGCACACGCTTGCAAAGAAGAAGCATGTCATTGGCATTGAGAATGTCAAATTCCTCAAGGATCACTTATGCGGAGCCTGTGAAGCTGGAAAGATGACCAAGGCCAAGCATCCAGGGAAGACTATCATGACCACCACTCGTCCATTTGAATTGCTTCACATGGATCTCTTCGGTCCTAACCATTATTCTGCAGTCTCAAATGATGCATCTCTATATGGCTTTGTTATTGTTGATGATTACTCTCGATACACATGGGCACACATTGTTACTTACAAACATGAAGTGCACGAAGTCTTCAAACGATTTTCCTCGAGGGCTTCAACCAACTTTGGTGTGAATATCAAGCACATCAGAAGTGACAATGGAACTGAGTTCAAGAATTCTGGTCTTGATGACTATCTTGATGAACTTGGTATTACTCATGAGTTATCTGCTCCTTATACTCCTCAGCAGAATGGTGTCGTGGAGCGCAAGAACAGAACTCTTGTTGAGATGGCTCGCACTATGCTTGATGAATACAAGACACCTCGTTGCTTCTGGATTGATGCAATTGATACTGCGTGCCACATCATCAACAGAGTATATCTTCACAAATTCTTCAAGAAGACTGCCTATGAACTCCTCACTGATAAGAAACCCAATGTAAGTTATTTCAAAGTATTCAGTGCTAAATGTTGGATTAGAGATCCTCATCACAACTCAAAATTTGCATCGAAATCACATGAAGGTTTTATGCTAGGTTACGGAAAGGACTCGCACACCTACAGAGTCTTCAACAACGTTCTTCACAAGGTTGTTGAAACTGTAGATGTGCGGTTCGATGAAACTAATGGCTCTCAAAGAGAGCACCTACCTACTGTGATAGATGAACCAACACCTGAGGAAACTATCAAGTTCAAGGCTACTGAGGATGTCATTCCTACTGAAGAATCTGCTGAAGAATTCATTCCAAAACATGAAGAATGTCGAGCTAATGCACCTGAAGAAAATGGTGCTGAAGAAAATGCTGATAAAATTCCTCAACAACAACCAGCTCATCCTCGCATTGCAAAAGAAGTGCAAGTTGAAAAGATCATCAATGACATTAAAGTGCCAGGTCCTCTCACACGCTCAAAAGCTTCACATTTATCTAACTTTTGTGGGCACTATGCTTTTGTCTCTATCACAGAGCCCACTAAGGTAGATGAAGCATTTCTGGAGCCTGAGTGGATTCAGGCCATGCAAGAAGAATTACATCAGTTTGAACTCAACAACGTCTGGGAACTGGTCAAACATCCAGATCCTTGCAAGCACAATATCATTGGCACAAACTGGATCTATCGCAACAAGCAAGACAAAAATGGCCTTGTGGTAAGGAATAAGGCACGGCTTGTAGCTCAAGGCTACACACAGGTTGAAGGAATTGATTTTGATGAAACTTTTGCACTTGTTGCTAGACTTGAGGCTATTCACATATTACTTGCTTATGCTAACCATCATGATATCACTTTATATCAAATGGATGTGAAAAGTGCATTCCTCAATGGTAAGCTTGAGGAAGAAGTATATGTTGCTCAACCCCCAGGTTTTGAAGATCCAAAGAATCCTGACAAAGTCTTCAGACTCAATAAGGCCCTCTATGGCCTCAAGCAGGCCCCACGAGCGTGGTATGAACTTTGAAGGAATTCCTTATGAAGAAAGGCTTCAAACCCGGTTCACTCGACCCTACTCTTTTCACTGAATCTTATGATGGTGAATTGTTTGTGTGCCAAATATATGTTGATGATATTATCTTTGGCCGTACTGACCAATGTTATAGTGATGAATTTGCCTATATAATGAGTGAAGAATATCAAATGTCTATGATGGGAGAATTGAAATTCTTCTTAGGTCTTCAAATTCATCAACAACGCAATGGCATATTCATATCTCAGGAGAAATACCTCAAGGATGTACTGAGAAAATTCGGCATGCAAGATTGCAAAGGCGTCAAAATTCCTATGCCCACAAATGGTCATCTGTGCACTGATGAAAATGGTATCGACTTCGATCATAAGGTATACCGCTCCATGATTGGTTCTTTATTGTACTTATGTGCATCTAGGCCAGATATTATGCTTAGTGTTTGCATGTGTGCCCGATTTCAAGCTACACCGAAGGAATCACACCATAAGGCTGTGAAGCAATATTCTTCGATATCTAGCTCACACACCAACACTTGGATTATGGTACCCCAAGGGCTCGGCTTTTGATCTCATTGGACATTATGACTCTGACTATGCTGCTGATTGTGTGGACCACAAGTCAACATCTGGTACATGTCATTTCCTCGGACGATCTTTGGTCTGTTGGTCCTCGAAGAAACAGAACTGCGTATCACTATCTACTGCTGAAGCTGAGTACATTGCCAGTGGTTCTTGCTGTGCTCAATTGCTATGGATGAAGCAAACTCTCAAGGACTACGACGTCAACATGAAGAATGTGCCTCTCTTCTGTGACAATGAGAGTGTCATCAAGATTGCTCACAACCCAGTTCAGCACTCGAAGACAAAGCACATTCAGATTCGTCATCATTTTCTTCGTGATCATGTGTTGAAGGGCGACATTTCTATTGAGCATGTGAAGACTGAAGAACAGCTAGCCGATATCTTCACAAAGCCCTTGGATGAGAAGAGATTTAGCAAGTTGCGGTGTGAGCTAAATATCTTAGAATCTTCGAATGTTCTTTGAAAAGGACACTCATCCTAACACTTATGCAAAATTGATGACTTAGATGTGCAACACATGAAGAAACGTTTTTCTTCAATCAATGAAGAATAACACTCTAAGTGTGAAGAAATTAATGAAGAATTTGATTCTCAGAACCCCACAACAATTGTACGCGGTGTCTGAAATTCCTCAGTTGTTCAAATTCTTCAACTTTGCATTGTCTTCACTGTTTCCGTCGTTTTTCTTCATTGGCTATATATATATATATATGAGTTTATGTCCTCTACAACATTCACTTATGGCTATTTCTTCAAGTTTTTTTCCTGCTAAGTGAATGTGATCGGACCCTTCCCCCTCTATGCTATACTCAACCCAATCTATTCACAAATTCTTCATGTGCGTTCTATTTGAAACTCGTTCAAAATCTTCACAGTGTCCTTGTCAGCTGAAGAATTTGCGAACGGAAAGTTAAAAATTATCTTATCCGAATTTTTGGCTTTGCCGCTCAAACCGTTCCGCATCCCACGTTATACTTATCTATTCACCCACGATCTAACACGATCTCCACTTCTCAGTACATGGGTTACACATGTCAAGCGAATGAGAAGGGTCAGGAGCACATTCGTCCAAATTCTTCGGGCGAGCAGTTTTTCATCGTGGCTATAAATACCCCTCTTCCCCTTCCTCACTTCCTTTACTCCGCTCGACCTCTCTCTAGCTCGAGCTTCTCAAACCCTAGCACCGCCGCTACTTCATCGTCGCTGGTGAGGAAGAGCTTCACTGCCTCGACCTCGTCGCTGCCGTACTCGCGCCGGCCGCGGAAATCTTCACTCCGCCGCCGCCGTAGCTGTCTTCCTCCGTCGAGTTAGGGCATGGAAGATCTACACAGACGAACTTCACTTCTCCACCCCATAGTTCATCATGTTCTTCGTTCAGGGTAATTAAAAGTTACTTTTACTGCCCTTTGTGATTCAAATGATTATCTACAAAATCTTCAAAGGTGTTTTTCTTCATATCTTCACACACTAAAACACCTCACATGTCATCTATTCTTGATTCGTTTCTCCAAGCTATGTTTTTCTTCAAGATTCCTAAAATGTGTGGATTTTCTATCTATACATCTCTAGAACCTAAGACAAAGAACGCTTAGTGAAATTCTTCAAGACTCATCTGGTCAAATTCCTCAAACTTGTTCTTTTTACAAAACCTTCTGAGAACGCATATGACCTCTCCAAATTCCTCGCAACTATACTCTATTCACAGGTACTCATGTCAGCTGCTGAATCACTAGGTTCTCATCAACTTAACTCATTTGTAGCGTTCCTCAAAGAAAAGTTGCATACCTCTTCAGAGAATTCAATTGTTCAAATTCCTCAACTGAAGAAAATGGCTGATGGTAAGAAGCCACAGAAAGGAGGAAAGAGGCCTGAGGTCAACACAATGTTTGAAATCCCTGATGACATATACAAGGACTATTGCACTCCTGATGAGGCCAAGTTTGGTAAGGAGGACAAAAATTAGTGCAAGGTGCGCATTCAAAGAATAGATAGGAGATGGGCAAGAGAATGGAGGGAGTATAGGTATGTTACTCCCAAGTACATGAAGAAATTCACACTCAATCCTCCATGCCCAAGACCTCCGTTGGCACCTAGCCAAATAGCTGATCCCACCAGCCTTAAGCGTGGTGAGGATTATCCTGATGACTGGGCCAAGCGCCAGGCCAAGTTGGCTAAACAAGCAAAAGAAGCAGTGAGGAAATTCAATGAAGACTCTGTTGCTGCTGCTGCTGCCGCTGAGGCCTCTGTCAAGCCTAAGAAGGCCATGTCAAAGAAGCCTGCGCACAAGCCAAGTGCTTCGCCTTCAGTGCCCTCAGGACCAAGTTCCTCAACAATGCCCTCACGGCCAGAATCTTCAAAGCCCCCAAGGCCAATTCCTCTTGCTGCTCCTGCTCCTCCAAAATCCTCAGCTCCTCCAATGTCCTTAGCTGCTCCGACAAAGTCATCTGCACCTGTGCATCTTGCCACGTGCCAAAGGACTACATGCATCTCTATTGCCTCAAAAGCTTCAGCTAGTTCCTCAGCTGCACCTAATTCTTCAACGAGACCCTCTCCGCTGAAGACAAAGGCCACTACTGGACGAGGTCCTCGCCCTAATCCTCAGAAGAAGCAGGTCGCCTTCCAAGTGCCGTCTGAAGAAGACGAAGCTGATGATGAAGAACTTGCTGAAATCATCAGAGATAGGCAAGTCAGGGCCGCTAGAGCCAAAGGCACAAATGTGCCACTACTTTTGGATCCAAGGTTGATCCTCGACTACATTGATCTCTGGCACAAGGACCCAAACACTCCCATGCCTGATTTCAAGTTGTCTCCTGGCCAAAGTCACATGCTGACCCATTTCATCCAAGAAGAAAAATGGAAATATGAGAAGGCCAGGCAGATCAAGAAAGCGCAATATAAGAAGGAGAAATTTCTGAAGAACATCGTTGTCACTATGACAACTGATGAACTTGTAAAAATCCAGTCTGAAATCAAAACCCTCAGCGATGACTTCAAAGCCTACTATGCTGATTGGCAAGGAGCCAAGGTCAGGTTTGTTAAACTGACTGAGAAGTTCACCTCAAATGTTGCAGCTCCATCACAACAGGAAATTCCTCAGGCTGAAGCATTTGCTCAGCCAACTGAAGAACATGCTAGCACTGCTGATGACTTTCAGGATGCTGAAGAAAATGTGAGTTCCAGGGCTAATGACTGCATTCCAGCTGCTGAAGAAATTGCCAGGGCATCCACTAGTGGTGCGCCTGAAGAAAATGAAGAAGTCATGGCAACTGCATCAGTTGTGCCTGAAGAAAATCAACCATATTCCTTTGCTCCTCCTGCACCTACACCAACTCCGATCTTTCCATATGCATCAGATGTGAAGAAGACCAAGGCTACAGAGCGGGCAGCTGTGAAGAAAAGGAAAGCATCAGCTACTTTAGATTCTTCAGCTCCGAAGAAAATGAAGTCTATGATAAGTTCATTCACAAATCCCATTAATGTTGTTCCTATCTCAAGCATGCCATCAAAGGACCTTGTTCCTTTTGATGAAGAATATGTGACCCCTAGCGGATCTGATGAAGAAAATCCTTTTGCTGCTTCGTCAGAGCAGATGGATGAAGAAATTGAAGCAGATCAAATCCCTTCAACACCAGTTGTTTCCTCGCCCATGCCTCAGTTCACAGCTGAAGAGGCTGGCGTTGAAGAAATGGAAGATGAAGATGTAGACATTTGCTGCACCACACCTGTGCTAAGTGATGAATTTTGGGAAAGTCAGCATCCAAACTCTCCACTGTTCACATCTTTATAGCAAATACCTCAGTCCCCTGCACAAACTGTTCAAATGGGCTCTGAAGAAACTCACCCCACTTCGTCTGTACTTGAAGAAATTCCAGCCACTAGTGCTGAAGAAACTGCTGCTATGAACATCTGAAGACACAGACTGCCACTGAAGAGGAACCAGAAATTCCTCAGCCTGAAGAACCTAAGATTGCGATTCCTGAGGTTGTGATGCAACTCACTGACACTCCTCTACCCAAGCCAAAGGATCCATTCTCCAGGAAGCAAAAATTCAAGGTTGATGATTTCTTTGGCGAGCACGTATTCTTCACAGACTACAACCCCTATGACTCTGCTCGCATTAGGAAAAGGCGTTTCTGGACTGCCAGCCAGGCTACTTTCTATTCCTCAGTGCTGTTTAACAAAGACAAAATCTTCTACCACGAGCACATTCCTCACGTGGATATGGAATCTCTGCCGTGCTTCGAGCCAGTCCTTAGTGTTCTTCACGATGCTGGACTGTTAAATTTCTGCACTAACATTTGTGATTGGAATGAAGAACTCATTCTTCAATTTTATACGACGCTGCACATCACAGGAGATTCTGAAGATGTGAATTCATGGGTGCTGGACTGGATGTCTGAAAACACTCACTACATGACACCAGCTACTGTATTGCTTCGTGCTTTACCACTCAGTCCTCCCCTTGAAGCTGCTCGTTGCATCTACAGTGAACCTGAGCTTACAAATCACTACATGCAAGTTCTAATGAAGCCTTTGAAGCCAGGTCAGGCCCCACGAACCAAATTCCCCATTAAGGAATTACTATATGTGCCTCGGACTATCTATCACATTCTAACAAGGACAATGAGTCCCATCAAAGGCCACGACTCATCTAATGAGGAAACAGTTGGCATCATGAAGAATCTGCTATTCAACATCATACATAGCATTCCTATCAACTATCACGATTTCTTCATGAGGACTCTGGCAAATGCTGCACTTTCTCCGTTTGAGCTGAAACCTTATGCACCTTGGATTATGAGATTCCTCAGGACAAGGTCTTCACTCAACTACAAGGCTGATTTTCAGAATCACCTTAGCTATCTGCCCCCGATTGAAGTCCTTAAGCAGACTTTTACTTCAACTGATGAAAAGGGCAAGGCCCCTGCAGTCATTGATGAAGGCAGTCGTCCATTGGATGGTCAGTTTCACAAAGCTGCATCTTATTCCACCAATGATGACTCTGCCACACATGACTCTGCTGCCAATGCACCCATGTCTACTCCTCAAGCCACTGCTCCTCGTGTGATGACTAGCCGTGAGCTTCTGCTTAGTCTTCACCAGAAGGTGGATCGAAACCAAAAATGGGTTAGGCGTCAGTTTGGTTCATTTCTTCACAACATGACTACTACACACAATGCAGTGAAGAAAAACCATTACTACCTCCATGAAGTCTCCGATCGCACCTGGGCCATTCTGTCACATCTGTATGGTGAAGAAGATCTCAAGGCAATGGGTCTCAAGGAAGATTTTGACTGGTCTGCACCTCCACCGAAGAAATACAAGAAGGTCAAGGTTCCTCCTTTGGTGTCCAGCTCCTATTCCTCATCACGCGAGACCGACGAGCATGAAGACTTGGACGACACTGCAGCAGGCCCTTCCACGACAAATGACCCCAACAATGCTGGCGCTCCTTCATCAACTTGATATTCTTCAGGGGCATTAGTCCTCATTTTCGATCCTTTTGGTCATTCGATGACAAAGGGGGAGAATTTTGAGTTAGTCTTCAAGCGGGTCTGTCTATATGGGCGTTTTTTTGCTAAGTTACAACTCTCGTTCTTCTGAAACTTTATTGGATCGAGTTGTAAACTTAAACCCGATGGTGCTCTGATACATTTGATGTGTTTTTCTGCATGCTTATTCCTCATATATGTTAATGCACGCATGCTGAATTACATCAGTCACCATATTTCATCATGCATTCCAAATTCTTCATTATGATATGTCGAATGCGTGTATGAATTACAAGATATTGGGGGAGATCTCCATGATTCTACTCTCCAAGTGTGCAATGCTTCAAAAGCAAATTCCTCACCATGCACATCTTCAGGGGGAGTTCTTCTATATCTTGCAATCAAATTCCTCAATATCAGTATTTACACTTCATATGTTTATCCCCGTTGAAAACTTAACCTATATTGTCATCAATCACCAAAAAGGGGGAGATTGTAAGTGCATCTAGTGCCCCTTAGTGATTTTGGTGTATTGAAGAATTATAGGTTAAGGGACTAATGCATTTGTGAGTGTACACATGTCTATAAGTCTATGAGGAGTTTGATATTTACAAAGAAAGTCGACCCCTAAAAATGAAGTTCTTCGACTGAAGACTTTGGATTTCTAAAGACTTTGAAAGTGAAGAAATTGGTGCAATCCTGAAGACTTGGTATTCATTTGAGGAACATGAAGCGTGAATACTTTTGTTTTCGTAGTTTCATTTTCTCTTTCTTGAGTCATAGGAAACATCGTATTGTTAAAGGGGGTCGAGGAAATACTAAGGAAAAATTTCCATGTGATGCTCAACTCAAAATCCTACACCTACCAATCCCTTCGAGTGAAGCCATTGGAAATCTCATACAGTTCAATCATATTCTTCAGTGATAGAGATGAAGTTCTTCTGGTCTCTGAGGAATTTGTTCTGACTGAGGAGTTAGGAATTCGCCAGTGCGGATTGCCTACACAGTGAGGAACATGATAGCCTTGAGGATTTTGCTACTCAAAATTCCGACCGTTGCGCCAGCTATCCCAAAATATCTACCCACCTAACGGTCATATCATTGAAGGGCATTTATGTCTTATCATGTCGGGTTGCTCCCTAGGCTATAAATAGCCGCCCCCTACAACCATTAGCTGGTTGGCTGCTCCGAGAGAAACTAACACTTCTCATTTGAGAGCATCGCATCCTCCGAGGACTTTGAGCGAAAATCATCAAGTGAGGAAAACCCAAACCCAAACACCTACAAACCCCAAGTGATTGAGCATCACTGAAGATATTGATCCTGCGTGGATCCGGCGCTTGTTACCTTTGAAGACTGTGCTTCTTCTAGACGGTTAGGCGTCAAGGTCTAGAGCATCCGAGAGGAATTGTGGATCACCGAGAGACCAAGTTTGTGAAGGTTTGGAAGTCACCTGAAGACTTACCACAAGTGGTTGGGCAAGGTCTGTGTGACCTTAGCTCAAGGAGAATACGGTGAGGACTGTGTGTCCTCAGGTTTAAATACCTAGCCGCTCCAACCAGACGTACAACTGAGACATCAGTTGGAACTGGTCTACCAAATCATTATCTTCATCAAGCTCACTGGTTCTATTTCCTCAACTCTTTCATTTCCTCATAACTGTGTTGAGTGCTTGTTCATATCTGTGTTTGAAGACTTTCTCAAATTCCTCAGTTCAATTTCTTCAGTCTGTTTGTCTTCATCCTGTGTTATCCTGTGCTTACGCTTTCTTTACTCTGTGCTTGTCTTCATTTCATCATGATGACTATGCTTGTGCTATGTTACTTTTACTTTTGAGTACTTATTCTGCTTCTAGTAGTTCTTCACTAAGGAATTTCCTCACCTGCAAATTCCTCAATGAAGAATTCATAAAAATTGCCTATTCACCCCCCTCTAGTCGATATAACGCACTTTCAGTACTAATGATGCAGACTGGGTCCGTGATCTAAGGACTATCCTCATTGCTACACAGAAGAATTATGTCCTTGATGCACCGCTAGGTGACGGACCTATTTGCAGGAGCAGATGCAGACGTTATGAATGTTTGGCAAGCTCGCTATGATGACTACTTGATAGTTTAAGTGCACCATGATTTACGGCTTAGAACCGGGACTTCAAAAACATTTTGAACGCCACAGAGCATATAAGATGTTCCAAGAGCTGAAATTGGTATTTCAGACTCATGCCTGAGTCAAGAGGTATGAGACCTCTGACAAGTATTTTTCCTACAAGATGGAGGACAATAGCTCAACCAGTGAGCATGTGCTCAGAATGTCTGAGTACTAGTATTGCTTGAATCAAGTGGGAGTTAATCTTCTAGATAATATAGTGATTGACAGAGTATCTAGTCACTATCACCAAGTTACCGGAACTTTGTGATGAACTATAATATGCAAGGGATGACGGAAACGATTCCCAAGCTCTTTGTGATGCTGAAATCGGCGAAGGTAGAAATCAAGAAAAGCATCAAATGTTGATGGTTGATAAGACCACTAGTTTCAAGTAAAAGGGCAAGGGAAAGAAAAGGGAACTTCAAGAAGAACGGCAAGCAAGTTGCTTCTCAAGTGAAGAAACCCAAGTTTGGACCTAAGCCTGAAACTGAGTGCTTCTACTGCAAAGGGACTGGTCACTGGAAGCAGAATTGCCCCAAGTATTTGGCGGATAAGAAGGATGGAAAAGTGAAAGGTATATTTGATATACATGTTATTGATGTGTACTTTACTAGTGTTCATAGTAGCCCCTAGGTATTTGATACCGGTTCAGTTGCTATGATTAGTAACTCAAAACAGGAGTTACAAAATGAACAAAGACTACTTGAGGGCGAGGTGATGATGTGTGCTGGAAATGATTCCAAGGTTGATAAGATCACCATCGCATACTCCCTCTACCTTAGGGATTAATATTCGAACTAAATATATGTTATTTGGTATTTGCGTTGAGCATAAATATGATTGGACCATGTTTATTGCGATACGGTTATTGATGACCCACAATTGTAGGGGATCTATCGTAGCTTTTCGATAAGTAAGAGTGTCGAACCCAACGAGGAGCATAAGGAAATGATAAGCAATTTTCAGTAAGGTATTATCTGCAAGCACTGAAATTATCGGTAACAGATAGTTTTGTGATAAGGTAATTTGTAACGAGTAGCAAGCAATAAAAGTAAATAAGGTGCAGCAAGATGGCCCAATCCTTTTTGTAGCAAAGGAGAAGCCTGGACAAACTCTTATATGAAGGAAAGCGCTCCCGAGGACACATGGGAATTATCGTCAAGCTAGTTTTCATCACGTTCATATGATTCGCGTTCGGTACTTTGATAATTTGATATGTGGGTGCACTGGTGCTTGGGTACTGTCCTTACTTGGACAAGCATCCCACTTATGATTAACCCCCATTGCAAGCATCCTCAACTACAACAAAAGTATTAAGGTAAACCTAACCATAGCATGAAACATATGGATCCAAATCAGCCCCTTACGAAGCAACACATAAACTAGGGTTTAAGCTTCTGTCACTCTAGCAATCCATCATCTACTTATTACTTCCCAATGCCTCCCTCTAGGCCCAAACAATGGTGAAGTGTCATGTAGTCGACGTTCACATGACACCACTAGAGGGATGACAACATACATCTCATCAAAATATCGAACGAATACCAAATTCACATGACTACTTATAGCCAGACTTCTCCCATGTCCTCAGGAACAAACATAACTACTCACAAAGCATATTCATGTTCATAATGAGAGGGGTATTAATATGCATAATGGATCTGAACATATGATCTTCCGCCAAGTAAACCGACTAGCATCAACTACAAGGAGTAATCAACACTACTAGGAACCCACAGGTACCAATCTGAGGTTTGGATACAAAGATTGGATACAATAGATGAACTAGGGTTTGAGATGAGATGGTGCTGGTGAAGATGTTGATGGAGATTGACCCCCTCCCGATGAGAAGATCATTGGCGATGACGATGGTGATGATTTCCCACTCTCGGAGGGAAGTTTCCCCGGCAGAACAGCTCTGCCGGAGCCCTAGATTGGTTCTGCCAAGGTTCCACCTCGTGGCGGTGGAGTTTCTTCCTCAAAGCTTTCTTCTTATTTTTCTCGGACGAAAGACCTCATATAGCAGAAGATGGGCATCAAAGGGCCACCAGGGGGCCCATGAGGCAGGGGGCACGCCCAGGGGGGTAGGGCGCGCCCCCACCCTCGTGGCCAGGGTGTGGCCCCCTCTGGAACTTTCTTCGCTTAATATTTTTTATATATTCTGGAAATAACTTCCGTGAAGTTTCAGGACTTTTGGAGCTGTGCAAAATAGGTCTCTAATATTTGCTCCTTTTCCAGCCCAGAATCCCAGCTGTCGGCATTCTCCCTCTTCATGTAAACCTTGTAAAATGAGAGAGAATAGGCATAAGTATTGTGACATAATGTGTAATAACAGCCCATAATGCAATAAACATTGATATAAAAGCATGATGCAAAATGGACGTATGAACTCCCCCAAGCTTAGACCTCACTTGTCCTCAAGCGAAAGCCGAAATTGAAAAATATGTGCACATGTTTGGAGATATAGGTGTCGATAAAAATAAAATACGGACATGAGGGCATCGTGATCATTCTTAGAACAACAATATATATATATATTGTCATATGATCCCTTATGCTAAAGTAACAATTCAATCACAATTTCAAGTGTGAATCATAAACTTCATTGGGAACCAACAAACTGTAATCTCAGTCGTTGAGGCAATTGCAATCTATCATAACATAGGAAAGAGTCAATATAAGAGCTTTTCAGCAAGTCCACACACTCAACTATCATTTAGTCTTTCATAATTGCTAACACTCATGCAATATTTATAGGTATGAAGTTTTAATCGGACACAGAGAAAGATAGGGGCTTATAGTTTTGCCTCCCAACGTTTTACCTCAAGGGTAATGTCAACAATAATAGTTCATGAAAACTCACATCCAATTAGCTATATATATCTGGATCTTTCCAACACATTGTGCTTGCCAAATGATAAAATGTAAAAAGGAAAGGTGAATATCACCATGACTCTTTGCATGAAGTATAAGACAAGAATAAAAGATAGGCCCTTCGCAGAGGGAAGCAGAGGTTGTCATGCGCTTTTATTGTTGGATGCACTAAATCTTAATGCAAGAGAACATCACTTTATATTGCCACTTGTGATATGGACCTTTATTATGCAGTTCGTCGCTTTTATTTCTTCCATATCACAAGATCGTATAAAGCTTATTTTCTCTGCACTAATAAGTCATACATATTTAGAGAGCAATTTTTATTGCTTGCACCGATGACAACTTACTTGAAGGATCTTACTCAATCCATAGGTAGATATGGTGGACTCTCATGGCAAAACTGGGTTTAGGGGTATTTGGAAGCACAAGTAGTATCTCTACTTGGTGCAAAGAAATTGGCTAGCATGAGAGGGAAAGGCAAGCTCAACATGTTGAATGATCCATGACAATATAATTTATCTCAGATGTAAGAAAACATAACCCGTTATGTTGTCTTCCTTGTCAAACGTCAACTCTTTAGGATGTCATACTTTAATGAGTGGTCACAATCATAAAAGATTTCCAAGATAGTATGTTTATATGCGAACCTCTCTTTCTTTATTACTTCTTATTAATTGCAATGATGACCAAAACTATATTTGTCAACTCTCAACAACTTTTATTCGTCATACTCTTTATATGTGAAGTCATTACTCTCCATAAGATCCATATGATCTCTTTATTTCTTTTTTATTTATTCTCTTTTATTTTATTCCCTCAAGATCATAGCAAAATAATCAAGCCCTTGACTCAACACTAATCTTTATTATATATAGCTCACGGACTCGATTACATAAGAAGATCATAAAGAAAAACTCACAACTAGATCATACTAGAACTTTATTCTACTATATCAAGATATTACCAAAAGGATCAAACTAGGAAAAACGGTAAAGATAAAAGTGATGGTGATACGATACCGGGGCACTCCCCCAAGCTTGGCAGTTGCCAAGGGGAGTGCCCATACCCATGTGTTTATGTTTCCTTCCTCGGAGGTGGTGATGATGTAGGATTGTCGTCCATCTTCCAAGGAATAGGCTCACCATCATAGAAGGATGATTGGGTCTCTGGGATCCTCAAATCTGCTGCCAAAGTCATCCTCTTGAATCTATATTCATACTCACAGTTTTGGTTTTGCAGGTCATAGATCTAGGCTTGGAGGCGCTCGATTTTCTCGTGAAGCTTGAAGATGGCCTCCCAATGTCCTTGGCATCCGGCTTGTAGTTGTTGGTGAACTCCGTGATCATTATGTGATTGGAGTCGAGTCCATGCTCCACCATCTCCTGACACTTGAAAACTTGTTGCTCCAATGCCTCGAGCCTTGTCTCCGTGCTTCCGGTCCTCCTTGGTCCCTCAACATCGTGGATGTGTGACAACCCCTCATGCATCTCAATGGTTTGAGGGTGTTGCAGCACCTTCGTGAGGTAGGGGTTGATGACCTTCTCGAAGAACTTGTCCTTGGGAGCACTTGAAGACGACATGGCGACCTAGATCTGTCAGAAAAACAGCTCGAAACAAAGACAAGAGATATTTGCGTGATACGCTGGTCAAAACCTTCGGGGAGATTATATAATGAATTTTTACCGACCAAAAGAAGTATTGTGCAAGAAAACGGAGTCCGGAGAGAACACGGGGTGCCCACGAGGCAGGGGGCGCGCCCAGGGGGGTAGGGCGCGCCCTCCACCCTCGTGGAAGCCCCGTGTCCTTTCTGGTCTGCTTCTTATTTTCCTATTTTCTTAAATATTCCAAAACGAAGAAAAATTGCCATTAGAACTGTTTTGGAGTCGGTTTACTTACCGTACCATGTAACTATTCCTTTTCAAAGTCTGAAACGTTCTGGAAAGTGTCTCTTATGTATTCCTCCGGGGTTACGGTCTCAATAATATTAGTTTCAACACTTATGGGATTACCTGAGATATAATGTTTGATTCTTTGGCCATTCACCACCCTCAGATTTGTGCCTTCGAAGTTGTTGATTTTTATGGCACCAGAATGATAGACCTCCTCGATGACGTAAGGACCTTCCCATTTAGAGAGAAGTTTGCCTACAACAAATCTTAAACGAGAGTTGTATAACAATACATAATCACCTACATTAAACTCATGTTTTTGTATCCTTTTATCATGCCATATTTTAACTTTTTCTTTAAATAGCTTGGCATTTTCATAGGCCTAGGTTCTCCATTCATCAAGTGAGCTAATGTGAAAAAGCCTCTTCTCACCGGCAAGTTTGAAGTCATTGAGCTCTTTAATAGCCCAATATGCCTTATATTCTAGTTCAAGAGGTAAGTGACATGCTTTACCATAAACCATTTTATATGGAGACATACCCATAGGATTTTTGTATGCAGTTCTATAGGCCCATAATGCATCATCAAGTTTCTTGGACCAATTCTTTCTAGATCTATTAACAGTATTTTGCAAAATTAATTTAAGCTCTCTATTGCTAAGTTCTACTTGATCACTAGACTGTGGATGACATGGAGATGCAATTCTATGATTAACATCATACTTAGCAAGCATTTTACGAAAGGCGCCATGAATAAAATGTGAACCACCATCAGTCATTAAATATCTAGGGACTCCAAACCTTGGAAAAATAACTTCTTTAAGCATCTTAATAGAGGTGTTATGATCAGCACTACTAGTTGGAATAGCTTCTACCCACTTAGTAACATAATTAGCAGCAACTAAAATATGTGTGTATCCATTAGAGGAAGGAAACGGTCCCATATAATCGAAGCCCCAAACATCAAATGGTTAAATAACAAGTGAATAACTCATAGGCATTTCTTAACGTCTACTAATATTACCAATTCTTTGACATTCATCACAAGATAAGACAAACTTATGGGCATCCTTGAAGAGAGTAGGCCAATAAAAACTGGATTGCAATACCTTATGTGCAGTTCTATCTCCAGCATGGTGTCCTCCATAAGCTTCGGAGTGACACTTGCGTAAGATGTGTTCCTATTCATGCTCAGGTACACAATATCTAATGACACCATCTACTACTTCTTTATAAAGGTGTGGGTCATCCCAAAAGTAATGTCTTAAATCATAGAAGAACTTTTTCTTTTGCTGGTATGTGAAACTAGGTGGTATAAATTTAGCAACAATGTAATTAGCATAATCAGCATACCATGGAGCAGTACGAGAATCATTTATGACATTTAATTGTTCATCAGGAAAGCTATCATCAATAGGTAGTGGGTCATCAAGAACATTCTCTAACCTAGACAAGTTGTCTGCAACGGGATTCTCAGCTCCCTTTCTATCAATAATATGCAAATCAAATTCTTGTATAGCAGGAGAACCCATCTAATAAGTCTAGGTTTAGCATCTTTCTTTTCCATAAGATATTTAATAGCAGCATGATCAATGTGAATAGTTACTTTAGAATCAACAATATAAGGTCTGAACTTATCACAAGCAAATACAACCGCTAAAAATTCTTTTTCAGTAGTAGCATAATTTCTCTAGGCATTGTCTAGAGTTTTACTAGCATATTGAATAACATCTAGTTTTTTATCAACTCTTTGTCCTAGAACAGCACCTACATCATAGTCACTAGCATGACACATGATTTCAAAGGGTAAATTCCAATCAGGTGGCTAAACAATAGGTGTAGAAATCAAAGCTTTCTTAAGTATTTCAAATGCTTCTACACAATCATCATCAAAGACAAAAGGGATATCTCTTTGTAATAGGTTAGTCATAGGCCGGGAAATTTTTGAGAAGTCCTTAATGAACCTCCTATAAAAACCGGCATGACCAAGGAAACTTCTTATACCTTTGATGTCCTTGGGACACGACATCTTTTCAATAGCATCAACCTTGGCTTTGTCAACTTCAATACCTCTTTTAGAAATTTTATGCCCCAAGACAATACCTTCATTAACCATAAGTGGCACTTCTCCCAATTCAAGACAAGGTTAGTTTCTTCACATCTCTGCAAAACTTGATCAAGGTTGCTCAAGCAATCATCAAAAGAGGATCCATAAACAGAGAAATCATCCATGAAAACTTCACAAATCTTTTCACAAAAGTCAGAGAATATAGCCATCATGCATCTTTGAAAGGTAGCAGGTGCATTACATAAACCAAAAGGCATACGTCTATAAGCAAAGGTACCTAAATGGCAAGTAAAAGTAGTCTTTTCTTGATCATCAGCTGACACAGGTATTTGAGAGAAACCAGAATAACCATCTAGAAAGCAAAAATGTGTATGTTTGGATAATCTTTCTAGCATATGATCAATGAAAGGCCAAGGGTAATGATCTTTTTTAGTAGCTTTATTTAATTTGCGGAAATCAATTACCATCCTATAACCTGTAATAATTCTTTGCGGAATCAATGCATCTTTATCATTAGGAATGACAGTAATACCTCCCTTCTTAGGGATACAATGGACAGGTCTTACCCACTGACTATCAGCAACGGGATAAATTATACCTGCTTCAAGGAGCTTTAATATTTCCTTTCTTACCACTTCTTTCATCTTAGGATTTAGCCGTCATTGGTGATCAATAACTGATTTGGCGTCTTTCTCCAAGTTTATTTTGTGTTGACATAGAGTGGGACTAACGCCCTTAAGATCATCAAGACTATATCCAATAGCAGCACGATGCTTCTTCAGAGTTTTCAATAATCTCTCTTCTTCGTGCTTTGAAATGTTAGCACTAATAATAACAGGATATATCTTCTTTTCATCAAGATAAGCATATTTAAGAGTATCATGCAATGGTTTAAGCTCAAACACGGGATCACCCTTGGGTGGAGGAGGATCCCCTAGGATTTCAATAGACAAGTTGTGTTTCAGAATAGGTCCTTGTTTAAAGAATACTTCATCTATTTCCCTTCTTTCATTCATGAACATATCATTTTCATGGTCTAGCAAATATTGTTCTAAAGGATCAGTAGGAGGCACGGCAATAGAAGCAAGACCAATAATTTCATCTTTACTAGGAAATTCTTTATCATGGGGTTGTCTACGAAATTTAGCAAAATTAAACTCATGAGACATATCCCCAAAACCAATAGAAACAATATCCTTATTGCAGTCTATCTTAGCATTAACAATATTCAAGAAAGGTCTACCAAATATAATGGGACAAAAGTCATCTTGTGGGGAACCGAGAACAAGAAAATCAGCAGGGTATTTAACTTTCCCACACAAGACTTCAACATCTCTAACAATCCCAATCGGTGAAATAGTATCTCTATTAGCAAGTTTAATGGTAACATTGATATCTTCTATCTCAGTAGGTGCAATATCATGCATAATTTCTTGGTATAAGGAATGAGGTATTGCACTTGCACTAGCACCCATATCACATAAGCCATGATAGCTCCTATTTTAACAGAAATAACAGGCATGCCTACAACAGGACTATGTTTATTTTTAGCATCAGGTCTAGCAATTCTAGCAGCTTCATTATAGAAGTAAATAACATGCCCATCAATATTATCGGCCAAGAGATCTTTAACTATAGAATTACTAGGTTCAACTTTAATTTGCTCAAGGGGTTTAGGTGTCTTAATATTACTTTTGTTAACCACAGTTGAAGCTTTAGCATGATTCTTTATTCTAACAGGGAAAGGTGGTTTCTCAATATAAGCAGCAGGAACAACAGGATCATCATAAGTGATAGTCTTTTCTTCAACTTTAATTGGTGCAACTGCTTTTACTTCAATGGGAGGATTATATTTAAACCACTTCTCCTTAGGGAGATCAACATGAGTAGAAAAGGATTCACAGAAAGAAGCTACTATCTCACAGTCAAGTCCATATTTAGTGCTAAATTCACGAAAAGCATCGGTATCCATAAAAGATTTAACACAATCAAACTTAGGTGTTATACCTGACTCCTTACCTTCATAGAGGTCCCAATCTTCAGAGTTGCGTTTAATTCTTTCCAATAAATCCCATTTGAATTCAATAGTCTTCATCATAAAAGATCCAGTACAAGAAGTATCGAGCATGGAGCGATTACTGAGAGAAAGCCGAGCATAATTTTTTTGAATAATCATTTCTCTTGAGAGCTCATGATTGGGGCATGAATATAACATTGACTTAAGACTCCCCAAGCTTGAGCGATGATTTCTCCTTCGCGAGGCCAAATATTATATATATAATTACGATCACGATGAACAAGATGCATAGGATAAAACTTCTGATGAAATTCCAATTTCAATCGCTTATAGTCCCATGATCCCATATCATCACATAGCCTATACCATGTCAATGCCTCTCCATTTAAAGATAAAGGGAAGACCTTCTTCTTGATAACATCCTCGGGCATACCTGCAAGCTTAAATAATCCAAAAACTTCATCCACATAGATTAAGTGTAAATCGGGATGCAATGTTACACCTCCTGCAAAAGGATTAGCTAGCAGTTTCTCTATCATACCCGAAGGAATTTCAAAGTAAACATTTTCAGTAGGTTTAGTAGGTTGAGGATCAAATCTTTGCTCTATTGGCCGGGGTGAAGATACCCCGAACAAGCCCCTCAAAGGATTATGTTCCATAGTAACAAGTGACAGTAAATTTCAGCACACTATATAAATTTTTCCTTATCAAAGGCGCTTCACTCTCCGGCAACGGCGCCAGAAAAGAGTCTTGATGACCCACAAGTGTAGGGGATCTATCGTAGCTTTTCGATAAGTAAGAGTGTAGAACCCAATGAGGAGCAGAAGGAAATGATAAGCAGTTTTCAGTAAGGTATTCTCTGCAAGCATTGAAACTATCGGTAACAGATAGTTTTGTGATAAGGTAATTTGTAACGAGTAGCAAGCAATAAAAGTAAATAAGGTGCAGCAAGATGGCCCAATCCTTTTTGTAGCAAAGGACAAGCCTGGACAAACTCTTATATGAAGGAAAGCGCTCCCGAGGACACATGGGAATTATCGTCAAGCTAGTTTTCATCACGTTCATATGATTCACGTTCGGTACTTTGATAATTTGATATGTGGGTGGACCGGTGCTTGGGTACTGTCCTTACTTGGACAAGCATCCCACTTATGATTAACCCCCATTGCAAGCATCCACAACTACAACAGAAGTACTAAGGTAGACCTAACCATAGCATGAAACATATGGATCCAAATTAGCCCCTTACGAAGCAACACATAAACTAGGGTTTAAGCTTCTGTCACTCTAGCAACCCATCATCTACTTATTACTTCCCAATGCCTCCCTCTAGGCCCAAACAATGGTGAAGTGTCATGTAGTCGATGTTCACATGACACCACTAGAGGGACGACAACATACATCTCATCAAAATATCGAACGAATACCAAATTCACATGACTACTTATAGCAAGACTTCTCCCATGTCCTCAGGAACAAACGTACTACTCACAAAGCATATTCATGTTCATAATCAGAGGGGTATTAATATGGATAATGGATCTGAACATATGATCTTCCACCAAGTAAACCAACTAGCATCAACTACAAGGAGTAATCAACACTACTAGCAACCCACATGTACCAATCTGAGGTTTGGATACAAAGACTGGATACAAGAGATGAACTAGGGTTTGAGATGAGATGGTGCTGGTGAAGATGTTGATGGAAATTGACCCCCTCCTGATGAGAGGATCGTTGGTGATGACGATGGTGATGATTTTCCCCTCCCGGAGGGAAGTTTCCCCGGCTGAACAGCTCTGCCGGAGCCCTAGATTGGTTCCACCAAGGTTCCGCCTCGTGGCCGCGGAGTTTCTTCCTCAAAGATTTCTTATTATTTTTTCTCGGATGAAATACCTCATATAGCAGAAGATGGGCATCGGAGGGCCACCAGGGGGCCCGCGAGGCAGGGGGCGCGCCTAGGGGGTAGGGCGCACCCCCCACCCTCGTGGCCAGGGTGTGGCCCCCTCTAGAACTTTCTTCGCTCAGTATTTTTTATATATTCTGGAAATAACTTCCATGAAGTTTCATGATTTTTGGAGCTATGCAGAATAGGTCTCTAATATTTGCTCCTTTTCCAGCCCAGAACCCTAGCTGCCGGCATTCTCCCTCTTCATGTAAACCTTGTAAAATGAGAGAGAATAGGCTTAAGTATTGTGACATAATGTGTAATAACAACCCATAATGCAATAAATATCGATATAAAAGCACGATGCAAAATGGACGTATTAGTTATTCATTTAAGTTAGAGAATAATTGTTGTTTTGTTTACATGAATAAAACCTTCTATGGTCTTACATCGAATGTAAATGGTTTACTGAATCTCGATCATAGTGATACACATAATATTGATGCCAAAAGATGCAAAGTTAATAATGATAGGGCAACTTATTTGTGGCACCGACGTTTAGGTCATATTGGTGTAAAGCGCATGAAGAAATTCCGTGCTGATGGGCTTTTGGAACCACTTGATTATGAATCACTTGATGCTTACAAACCATGCCTCATAGGTGATAACCCACAAGTATAGGGAATCACAACAATTTTTGAGGGTAGAGTATTCAACCCAAATTTATTGATTCGACACAAGGGGAGCCAAAGAATATTCTCAAGTATTAGCAGCTGAGTTGTCAATTCAACGACACCTGGAAACTTAATATCTGCAGCAAAGTATTTAGTAGCAAAGTAATATGATAGTAGCGATCACGGTAGAGAAAGTAATAGTTTTGGTTTTATAGTGATTATAATAGTAGCAACAGAAAAGTAAATAAGCGAAGAACAATATGTGAAAAGCTCGTAGGCAATGGATCAGTGATGGATAATTATGTCGGATGCGATTCCTCATGCAATAGTTATAACATAGGGTGACACAAAACTAGCTCCAATTCACCAATGTAATGTAAGCATGTATTCCGAATATAGTCATACGTGCTTATGGAAAAGAACTTGCATGACATCTTTTCTCCTACCCTCCCATGGTAGCGGGGTCCTATTGGAAACTAAGGGATATTAAGGCCTCCTTTTAATAGAGTACCGGGCCAAAGCATTAACACTTAGTGAATAGATGAACTCCTCAAACTACGGTCATCACCGGTAAGTATCCCAATTATTGTCACTTCGGGGTTAACGGATCATAACACATAATAGGTTCCTGAGTCATTTTACCCCCTCTAGTCATAACTCTAACAACATTAGCATTTTTCTTATTATTTAATTCATTGAGCAAATCATTCTGAGCTTTAAGCACTTGTTCTACTTGAGTGGTAACCATAGAAGCATGTTTACTAATAAGTTTAAGTTCACCTTTAACTCTAGACATATAATAACTCAAGTGTTCAATCATATAAGCGTTGCGTTTCAATTGTCTACCAACATAATCATTGAAGTTTTCTTGTTTAACAATAAAATTATCAAACTCATCCAAGCATTGGCTAGCAGACTTATTACGAGGAATGTCACCTTCATCAAATCTATAGAGAGAATTTACCTTTACTACCTATGTCGGGTTATCAAGATCATGTATTTCTTCAATAGCCGTAAATTCTTAACATCTTCAGCTTTAATACCTTTTTCTTTCATAGATTTCTTTGCCTCTTGCATATCTTCAGGACTGAGAAATAGAATACCCCTTTTCTTCAAAGTTGGATTAGGAGGTGGTTCAGGAAGTGTCCAATCATTTTCATTACTCAACATATTATTCAATAGCAATTCAGCTTGATCAACAATTCTTTCCCTGAAAACACAACCAACACAACTATCCAGGTGGTCTCTGGAAGCATCGGTTAGTCCATTATAAAAGATATCAAGTATTTCATTTTTCTTGAGAGGATGATCAGGCAAAGCATTAAGTAATTGGAGACGCCTCCCCCAAGCTTGTGGGAGACTCCCTTCTTCAATTTGCAAAAAATTATATGTTTCCCTTAATGCAGCTTGTTGCTTATGAGCAGGGAAATATTTAGCAGAGAAGTAATAAATCATATCCTCGGGACTACGCACACAACCAGGATCAAGAGAATTAAACCATGTTTTAGCATCACCCTTTAATGAGAATGGAAACAACTTAAGGATAAAGTAATAGCGAGTTTTCTCATCATGAGTAAACAGGGTGGCTATATCATTTAATTTAGTAAGATGTGCCACAACAGTTTCAGATTCATAGCCATAGAAAGGATCAGATTCAACCAAAGTAATTAACTCAGGATTGACAGAGAAATCATAATCCTTATCAGAAATAAAGATAGGTGAAGTAACAAAAGCAGGGTCATATTTCATTCTAGCATTCAAAGACTTCTCTTTAAGCTTAGCTAATAATTTCTTAAGATCAGATCTATCATTGCAAGCTAAGAAATCTCTAGCAGTTTCTTCGTCCATAACATAACCCTCAGGCACAACAGGCAATTCATATCTAGGGGGAGAATCTTCATCATCACTTCCATCAATATTATCAGTTTCAATAATTTCATTCTCTCTAACCCTAACAAGTTGTTCATCAAGAAATTCAAGTAGTGGCATAGTATTATCAAGCATAGAAGTAGTTTCATCATAAGCATCATGCAAAGCAGAAGTGGCATCATCAATAACACGCGACATATTAGAATGAATAGCAGGAGTAGGTGTCGCAAGTTTACTCAAAACAAAAGGTGAATCAAGTGCAGAGCTAGATGGCAGTTCCTTACCCCCCCTCGTAGTTGAGGGAAAAATCTTGGTTCTTTTATCTTCCAAGTTCTTCATAGTGATCAGCATATATAAATCCCAAGTGACTCAAAGAATAGACCTATGCTCCCCGGCAACGGCGCCAGAAAATAGTCTTGATAACCCACAAGTATAGGGGATCGCAACAGTTTTCGAGGCTAGAGTATTCAACCCAAATTTATTGATTCGACATAAGGGGAGCCAAAGAATATTCTCAAGTATTAGTAGATGAGTTGTCAATTCAACCACACCTAGAAACTTAATATCTGCAGCAAAGTATTTAGTAGCAAAGTAATATGATAGTAGTGATAACGGTAGCGAAAGTAATAGTTTTGGTTTTTATAGTGATTATAACAGTAGCAACAGAAAAGTAAATAGGCGAAGAACAATACGTGAAAAGCTCGTAGGCAATGGATCAATGATGGATAATTATGTCGGATGCGATTCCTCATGCAATAGTTATAACATAGGGTGACACAGAACTCGCTCCAGTTCATCAATGTAATGTAAGCATGTATTCCGAATATAGTCATACGTGCTGATGGAAAAGAACTTGCATGACATCTTTTGTCCTACCCTCCCGTGGCAGCAAGGTCCTATTGGAAACTAAGGGATATTAAGGCCTCCTTTTAATAGAGTATCGGACCAAAGCATTAACACTTAGTGAATACATGGACTCCTCAAACTACGGTCATCACCGGTAAGTATCCCGATTATTGTTACTTCGGGGTTAACGGATCATAACACATAATAGGTGACTATAGACTTGCAAGATAGGATCAAGAACTCACATATATTCATGAAAACATAATAGGTTCAGATCTGAAATCATGGCACTCGGGCCCTAGTGACAAGCATTAAGCATAGCAAAGTCATAGCAACATCAATCTCAGAACATAATGGATACTTGATACGTCTCCAATGTATCTATAATTTTTGATTGCTCCATGCTATATTACCTACTGTTTTGGACATTATTGAGCTTTATTATCCACTTTAATATTATTCTTGGGACTAACCTATTAACTGGAGGCCCAGCCTAGAATTGCTGTTTTTTTGCCTGTTTTAGGGTTTCGAAGAAAAGGAATATCAAACGGAGTCCAAATGGAATGAAACCTTCGGGAACGTGATTTTCCCAACGAACAAGACCCAGGAGACTTGGACCCTACGTCAAGACACAAAAGAGGAAACCACGAGGTAGGGGGGCGCGCCTACCCCCCAGGCGCGCCCTCCACCCTCGTGGGCCCCCTGTTGCTCCACCGATGTACTCCTTCCTCCTATATATACCTACGTACCCCCAAACGATCAGATAGGGATCCAAAACCCTAATTCCACCGCCGCAACTTTCTGTATCCATGAGATACCATCTTGGGACCTGTTCCGGGGCTCCGCCGGAGGGGGCATTGATCACGGAGGGCTTCTACATCAACACCATATCCCCTCCGATGAAGTGTGAGTAGTTCACCTCAGACCTACGGGTCCATAGTTAGTAGCTAGATGGCTTCTTCTCTCTTTTTGGATCTCAATACAATGTTCGCCCCTTCTCTTGTGGAGATCTATTTGATGTAATATTCTTTTTGCGGTGTGTTTGTTGAGATCGATGAACTGTGGGTTTATGATCAAGTCTATCTATGAACAATATTTGAATCTTCTCTGAATTATTTTATGTATGATTGGTTATCTTTGCAAGTATCTTTGAATTATCAGTTTGGTTTGGCCTACTAGATTGATCTTTCTTGCAATGGGAGAAGTGCTTAGCTTTGGGTTCAATCTTGCGGTGTCCTTTCCCAGTGATAGTAGGGGCAGCAAGGCACGTATTGTATTGTTGCCATCGAGGGTAACAAGATGGGGTTTTCATCATATTGCATGAGTTTATCCCTCTACATCATGTCATCTTGCTTAAGGCGTTACTCTGTTTTTATTAACTTAATACTCTAGATGCATGCTGGATAGCGGTCGATGAGTGGAGTAATATTAGTAGATGCAGGCAGGAGTCAGTCTACTTGTCTCGGACGTGATGCCTATATACATGATCATACCTAGATATTCTCATAACTATGCTCAATTCTGTCAATTGCTCAACAATAATTTGTTCACCCACCGTAGAATATACTTATGCTCTCGAGAGAAGCCACTAGTGAAACCTATGGCCCCCGGGTCTATCTTCATCATATTAATCTCCCAATACTTAGTTATTTCCTTTGCTTTTATTTTACTTTGCATCTTTATCACAAAAATACCAAAAATATTATCTTATCATATCTATCAGATCTCACCTCGTAAGTGGCCGTGTAGGGATTGACAACCCCTTATCGCGTTGGTTGCGAGGATTTATTTGTTTTGTGCAGGTGCGAGGGACTTGCGCGTAGCCTCCTACTGGATTGATACCTTGGTTCTCAAAAACTGAGGGAAATACTTATGCTACTTTGCTGCATCATCCATTCCTCTTCAGGGAAAACCAACGCAGTGCACAAGAGGTAGCAAGAAGGATTTCTGGCGCCGTTGCCAGGGAGGTCTACACAAAAGTCAATATACCAAGTACCCATCACATACCCTTATCTCTCGCATTACATTATTTGCCATTTGCCTCTCGTTTTCCTCTCCCCCGCTTCACCCTTGCTGTTTTATTCGCCCTCTCTCTCTATCCTCCCTCTCTTTCCCGTTTGCCTCTTTTTGCCCGCTTGCTTTTTGTTTGCTTGTGTGTTAGTTCATTTGCTTGTCGTTATGGCTAGTCCCTTATCTTCTCCGTTGTCCCCTGAGTTTGAAATCTTTCACTTCAAACAAAGACTAGGAGAAAACATAAAAGATGCCTGGTTGAGAATAATGGAGTCTTATCGTAATTGTACCTCTGAAATAAACCTAAGAATTTTGCTTCACAATTTTTATGTTGGATTAAATATGTCTCATAGACAACTCTTGGATTGTGTTGCCAAAGGTAATTTTATTGAAATCGATCCCCATATTGCGCTTGAAATTATAGAAGGTATAGTGGGAACACTACCTCAACAAAAGGGACCTCATCCTATTCAGGAAGAGACGCAAGTTTTTGAAAAAAATTGTGAAGTTACTAAAATTTTACAGAAGTCTCTTGAACCTCTTAAGAACATTAGTGGAAATATTCACCACATGAATATGTTGATTAGCCTTTGTAATAAGCGGTTGGATTCGTTAGATCTAAAAATTTCAGAATATGAAGGGAAACGTAAGGAACCTCCCGGATTCAAGCTTGATTCTGCTAAAAATTTGAAAACTAAAGATGGCAATACCTAGATCTATCCTTGCTTGTTATGCCTAGCTAGGGGCGTTAAACGATAGCGCTTGTTGGAAGGCAACCCAATTTTATTTTTATTCCTTGCTTTTTGCTCCTGTTTAGTAATAAATAATTTATCTAGCCTCTGTTTAGGTTGTGTTTTTTTGTGTTTAATTAGTGTTTGTGCCAAGTAGAAACGTTGGGAAGACTTGGGGAAAGTCGTGTTACACTTGCTGTAAAAAAAGAAACTTTAGCATTCACGAGAACTGCTGCTATTTTTATTTGGAAAGTGCTATTTAGTTAATTCTTTTTGAAGATGATTAATAGATAAATTCCTCACGTCCAGCAATTTATTTTAGAATTTTTGGGGTTCCAGATCTTGTGCTAGCTACAGATTACTACAGACTGTTCTGTTTTTGATAGATTCTGTTTTTCGTGTGTTGTTTGCTTATTTTGATGATTCTATGGCTAGTAAAATAGTTTATAAACCATAGAGAAGTTGGAATACAGTAGGTTTAACACAAATATAAATAAAGAATGAGTTCATTACAGTACCTTGAAGTGGTCTTTTGTTTTCTTTCGCTAACGGAGCTCATGAGATTTTCTACTTTGAGTTTTGTGTTGTGAAGTTTTCAAGTTTTGGGTAAAGATTTGATGGATTATGGAACAAGGAGTGGCAAGAGCCTAATCTTGGGGATGCCCATGGCACCCCCAAGATAATCTAAGGACACCTAAAAGCCAAAGCTTGGGGATGCCCCAGAAGGCATCCCCTCTTTCGTCTACTTCTATCGGTAACTTTACTTGGAGCTATATTTTTATTCACCACATGATATGTGTTTTTCTTGGAGCGTCTTGTATGATTTGAATCTTTACTTTTTGGTTTACCACAATCATCCTTGCTGTACACACCTTTTGAGAGAGCCATACATGATTTGGAATTTGTTAGAATACTCTATGTGCTTCACTTATATCTTTTGAGTTATATAGTTTTGCTCTAGAACTTCACTTATATCTTTTAGAGCACGATGGTGGATTTGTTTTAGAGAAACTATTGATCTCTCAGGCTTGACTTAGATTATTTTGAGAGTCTTAAATAGCATGGTAATTTGCTTAAAATCCTAATATGCTAGGTATTCAAGATTAGTAAAAATTTCTTATGAGTGTTTTGAATACTAAGAGAAGTTTGATGCTTGATGATTGTTTTGAGATATGGAGGTAATAATATCAAAGTCGTGCTAGTTGAGTAGTTGTGAAATTGAGAAATGCTTGTGTTGAAGTTTGCAAGTCTCGTAGCATGCACATATGGTAAATGTTATGTAACAAATTTGAAATATGAGGTGTTATTTGATTGTCCTCCTTATGAGTGGCGGTCGGGGACGAGCGATGGTCTTTTCCTACCAATCTATCCCCCTAGGAGCATGCGCGTAGTGCCGAGGTTTTTGATGACTTGTAGATTTTTGCAATAAGTATGTGAGTTCTTTATGACTAATGTTGAGTCCATGGATTATACGCACTCTCACCCTTCCATCCTTGCTAGCCTCTTCGGTACCGTGCATTGCCCTTTCTCACATTGAGAGTTGGCACAAACTTCGCCGGTGCATCCAAACCCCGTGATATGATACGCTCTTTCACGCATAAACCTCCTTATATCTTCCTCAAAACAGCCACCATACCTACCTATTATGGCATTTCCATAGCCATTCCGAGATATATTGCCATGCAACTTTCCACCATTCCTTTTTTCATGACACATTCATTATTGTCATATTGCTTAGCATGATCATGTAGTTGACATAGTATTTGTGGCAAAGCCACCGTTCATAATTCTTTCATACATGTCACTCTTGGTCCATTGCATATCCCGGTACACCGCCGGAGGCATTCATATAGAGTCATCTTTTGTTCTAGTATCGAGTTGTAATCATTGAGTTGTAAATAAATAGAAGTGTGATGATCATCATTTTCTAGAGCATTGTCCCAATTGAGGAATTATAAAAAAAGAGAGAAAGGCCATATATAAAAAAAAGAGAAAGGCCAAATAAAAAAATGAGAGAAAAAGAGAGAAGGGACAATGTTACTATCATTTGCCACATTTGTGCTTCAAAGTAGCACCGTAATCTTCATGATAGAGAGTCTCTTGTTTTGTCACTTTCATATACTAGTGGGAGTTTTCATTATAGAACTTGGCTTGTATATTCCAACAATGGGCCTCCTCAAGTGCCCTAGATCTTCGTGAGCAAGCAAGTTGGTGCACACCCACTTAGTTTCTTTTGTTGAGCTTTCATACATTTATAGCTCTAGTGCATCCATTGCATGGCAATCCCTACTCCTTGCATTAACATCAATCAGTGGGCATCTCCATAGCCCATTGATTAGCCTCGTTGATGTGAGACTTTATACTTTTTGTCTTCTCCACATAACCCCCCTCATTATATTCTATTCCACCCATAGTGCTATGTCCATGGCTCGTGCTCATATATTGCGTGAAAGTTTATAGGTTTGAGATTACTAAAGTATGAAACAATTGCTTGGCTTGTCATCGGGGTTGTGCATGATGAGAGCATTCTTGTGTGACAAAAATGGAGCATGACTAAACTATATGATTTTGTAGGGATGAACTTTCTTTGGCCATGTTATTTTGAGAAGACATAATTGCTTTGTTAGTATGCTTGAAGTATTATTATTTTTATGTCAATATGAACTTTTGTCTTGATTCTTTCGGATCTGAATATTCATACCACAATTAAGAAGAATTGCATTAAAATTATGCCAAGTAGCACTCCGCATAAAAAATATGTTTTTATCATTTACCTACTCGAGGACGAGCAGGAATTAAGCTTGGGGATGCTTGATACGTCTCCAACGTATCTATAATTTTTGATTGCTCCATGCTATATTACCTATTGTTTTGGACATTATTGGGCTTTATTATCCACTTTTATATTATTTTTGGGACTAACCTATTAACCGGAGGCCC
This sequence comes from Triticum dicoccoides, assembly GCF_002162155.2. NCBI lineage: Eukaryota > Viridiplantae > Streptophyta > Magnoliopsida > Poales > Poaceae > Triticum > Triticum dicoccoides. The sequence goes on from NC_041380.1 coordinate 176,106,355, forward strand.
AGCCTAGAATTGCTGTTTTTTTGCCTGTTTTAGGGTTTCGAAGAAAAGGAATATCAAACAGAGTCCAAACGGAATGAAACCTTCGGGAACGTGATTTTCTCAATGAACAAGACCTAGGAGACTTGGACCCTACATCAAGACACAAAAGAGGAAGCCACGAGGTAGGGAGCGTGCCTACCCCCCAGGCGCGCCCTCCACCCTCGTGGGCCCCCTGTTGCTCCACCGATGTACTCCTTCCTCCTATATATACCTACGTACCCCCAAACGATCAGATACGGAGCCAAAACCCTAATTCCACCACCGCAACTTTCTGTATCCATGAGATCCCATCTTGGGACCTATTCCGGAGCTCTGCCGGAGGGGGAATCGATCACGGAGGGCTTCTACATCAACACCATAGCCCCTCCGATGAAGTGTGAGTAGTTCACCTCAGACCTACGGGTCCATAGTTAGTAGCTAGATGGCTTCTTCTCTCTTTTTGGATCTCAATACAATGTTATCCCCCTCTCTTGTGGAGATCTATTCGATGTAATCTTCTTTTTGCAGTGTGTTTGTTGAGACCGATGAATTGTGGGTTTATGATCAAGTCTATCTATGAACAATATTTGAATCTTCTCTAAATTCTTTTATGTATGATTGGTTACCTTTGCAAGTCTCTTCGAATTATCAGTTTGGTTTCGCCTACTAGATTGATCTTTCTTGCAATGGGAGAAGTGCTTAACTTTGGGTTCAATCTTGCGGTGTCCTTTCCCAGTGACAGTAGGGGCAGCAAGGCACATATTGTATTGTTGCCATCGAGGATAAAAATATGGGGTTTTTATCATATTGCATGAGTTTATCCCTCTACATCATGTCATCTTGCTTAAGGCGTTACTCTGTTTTTATTAACTTAATGCTCTAGATGCATGCTGGATAGCGGTCGATGAGTGGAGTAATAGTAGTAGATGCAGGCAGGAGTCGGTCTACTTGTCTCGGACATGATGCCTATATACATGATCATACCTAGATATTCTCATAACTATGCTCAATTCTATCAATTGCTCAATAGTAATTTGTTCACCCACTGTAGAATACTTATGCTCTCGAGAGAAGCCACTAGTGAAACCTATGGCCCCGGGTCTATCTTCATCATATTAATCTCCCAATACTTAGTTATTTCCTTTGCTTTTTTACTTTGCTTTTATTTTACTTTGCATCTTTATCACAAAAATACCAAAAATATTATCTTATCATATCCATCAGATCTCACTCTCGTAAGTGGCCTTGTAGGGATTGACAACCCCTTATCGCGTTGGTTGTGAGGATTAATTTGTTTTGTGCAGGTGCGAGGGACTCGCGCGTAGCCTCCTACTGGATTGATACCTTGGTTCTCAAAAACTGAGGGACATACTTACGCTACTTTGCTGCATCATCCCTTCCTCTTCAGGGAAAACCAACGCAGTTCTCAAGAGGTAGCAATACTAGGGATCAAACCCAAACAAAACTAACTCGATTAAATGATAAATCTCACCCAACCCATCACCGTCCAGTAAGCCTATGATGGAATTACTCACGCACGGTGGTGAGCATCATGAAATTGGTGATGGAGGAAGGTTGATGATGACGATAGCGACGGATTCCCCTCTCCGGAGCCCTGAACGGACTCCAAATCAGCCCTCCCGAGAGAGATTAGGGCTTGGCGGTGGCTCTGTATCGTAAAACGTGATGAATCCTTCTCTCTGATTTTTTCTCCCCGAACGTGAATATATGGAGTTGGAGTTGAGGTCGGTGGAGCGTCAGGGGGCCCACGAGGCAGGGGGCGCGCCCAGGGGGGTGGGCGCCCCCACCCTCGTGGACAGGGTGTGGGCCCCCTGGCGTTGATTCTTTCGCCAGTATTTTTTATATATTCCAAAATATTCTCCATTGATTTTCAGGTCATTCCAAGAACTTTTATTTCTGCACAAAAATAACACCATGGCAATTATGCTGAAAACAGCGTCAGTCCGGGTTAGTTCCATTCAAATCATGCAAGTTAGAGTCCAAAACAAGGGCAAAAGTGTTTGGAAAAGTAGATACAATGGAGACGTATCAACTCCTCCAAGCTAAAACTTTGCTTGTCCTTAAGCAATTCAGTTGATAAAATGAAAGTGATAAAGAAAAACTTTTACAAACTCTGTTTTCTCTTGTTGTTGAAATATGTAAAGCCAACATTCAACTTTTCAGCAAAGATTATGAACTAACCATATTCACAGTAACATTTAGGTCTCATGTTTACTCACATCAATGGCATAATCAACTAGCGAGCAATAATAATAAATCTTGGATGGCAACACTTTCTCAAAACAATCATAATATGATATAACAAGATGGTATCTCGCTAGCCCTTTCTGAGACCACAAAACATAAACGCAGAGCACCCCTGAAGATCAAGGGCTGACTGGAAATTGTAATTCATGGTAAAAGAGATCCAGTCAAGTCATACTCAATGTAAACTAACAATAATACATGCAAATGACAGCTGTGCTCTCCAACTGGTGCTTTTTAATAAGAGGATGATGACTCAACATAGAAGTAAATAGATAGGCCCTTCTCAGAGGGAAGCAGGGATTTGTAGAGGTGCCAGAGCTTAGTTTTGAAACAGAGATGAATAATATTTTGAGTGTTATACTTTCATTGTCAACATAACAACCGAGAGATCTCGATATCTTCCATGCTACACACATTATAGGCGGTTCCCAAACAGAATGGTAAAGTTTATACTCCCCCTACCACCAATAAACATCAATCCATGGCTTGTCCGAAACAACGGGTGCCTCCAACTAACAACAAACATGGGGGAGTTTTGTTTGAAATTATTTTGATTTGATTTGAGCATGGGACTGGGCATCCCGGTTACCAGCCATTTTCTCGTGAGCGAGGAGCGGAGTCCACTCCTCTTGAGAATAACCCGCCTAGCATGGAAGATACAGACAACCCTAGTTGATACATGAGCTATTCGAGTATACAAAATAGAATTTCATTTGAAGGTTTAGAGTTTGGCACATACAAATTTACTTGGAACGACAGGTAGATACCGCATATAGGAAGGTATGGTGGACTCATATGGAATAACTTTTGGGGTTTATGGAGTTGGATGCACAAGTAGTATTCCTGCTTGGTACAAGTGAAGGCTAAAGAGACTGGGAAGCGACCAGCTAAAGAGCGACAACAGTCATGAACATGCATTAAAATTAATCAACACTGAATGCAAGCATGAGTAGGATATAAATCACCATGAACGTAAATATCATGGAGGCTATGTTGATTTGTTTCAACTACATGCGTGAACATGTGCCAAGTCAAGCCACTCGAATCGTTCAAAGGAGGATACCACCCTATCATACCACATCACAACCATTTTAATAGCATGTAGGCACGCAAGGTAAACCATTATAAACTCCTAGCAAATTAAGCATGGCATGAGCAACTATAATCTCTAATTGTCATTGCAAACATTTTCATTCATAATAGGCTGAATCAGGAACGATGAACTAATCATATTTACAAAAACAAGAGAGGTCGAGTTCATACCAGCTTTTCTCATCTCAATCAGTTCATCATATATCATCATTATTGCCTTTCACTTGCACAACAGAATAGTGTGGATAATAATAATAGTGCACGTGCATTGGACTAAGCTGGAATCTGCAAGCATTCAACTCAAGGGAGAAGACAAGGTAATATGGGCTCTTTGTTAGATCAACAATAATGCATATAAGAGCCACTCAACATTTTTATCGTGGTCTTCTCCTCTCGACCCCAAAGAAAAGAAAGGAAATAAAACTATTTACACGGGAAAGCTCACAACAAGCAAAAGAAGAACGAGAAATCTTTTTGGGTTTTACTTTAATTATTACTACTACAAGCATGGAAAGTAAACTAGCTAAAAGTTGCAACTAATTTTTTTATTTTTCTTAAGGTTTTTCAAACACACAAGAAGAAAGCTTAAAACAGAAATTAAACTAGCATGGATAATACAATGAAAAAGTATGAGCACTGGCAACTGGCATGAGTGTGTGAACATGAATCGGTGAGTGATACGTACTCCCCCAAGCTTAGGCTTTTGGCCTAAGTTGGTCTACGGCCACAGCTGGCCTGGTGGAAATCCAAATTGTAACTGGGGTTATACTGGGATGCAGCAGCTATTGCCTCACGAGCTGCAGCTTGGAGGCGGGCTGCCTCCGTCCTCCTCTCGTACTCGTTCGCCTCCTCCCTGGTTATAACATATCTCCCTTTTGTCTGAAAATCAAAGAAAGCAAGAGCAGGGAGAGCAACATGGACGGTGCACCGTCTGTCAAAGATTAGTCGGTACTGGAGGAACTGATCGTTCCTCTCAACAAATTGATGACGAACCATAGCATTATAATCTAGATAATCATGAGGCAACTCAATATCATCCCCGCATATGGGTATATCAAGAAAGTTAGCTACACGAGTTGCATAAATTCCACCAAACAAATCTCCAGTTAAACTATTAAGATGCAGCCTACGTGCAACAATAGCCCCCAAGTTGTATTGTTTATCTCCTAATACATCACTCTTGAGAACACTAAGATCGGGAACACACATGTGACATGCCTCATCCTTACCGTTAATGCATCTACCCACGAAGAGAGCAAGATAATGTATGGCAGGAAAATGAATGCTCCCTATGGTAGCTTGTGTTATTTCTCTAGATTCCCCCACAATGATACTAGCAAGAAATTCTTTAAATTCAGATTTGCGAGGTTCACTAGCACTACCCCACTGCGGGAGTTTACAAGCAGTATTAAAATCTTCTAAGTCCATGGTATAAGATTTATCATAAAGATCAAATAGGACATTGTGAGAATTGCGCGAGGATGTAAATTTAAATCTTTTCACAAATGAATCAGTTAAATAGAGGTATTGCGGGCACTTATCTGACACGAAGCTCTCAATATCAGCATTACGCACATATGCATCAAATTCTTCCTTCATGCCTGCCTGGACCATGAAATCCTCTAACGGCCATCCACAAGGCCGCACTTGAGCCTCCCTTGGTAGTTCATTGTCCGGCTCACGTATTGCTGGCCTTGGGCCTTGCTTCCTTGAGGAACCACCTTGGTACATTTTCCTAAACATATTTCTTCCTCCGAAAAATTTCTGAAATTTTTAGTGACTCAAAATAAAAGTGAACCAAACTCAACAAAACTGATAGCAACTACTCCTACAAGTGCCTAGAGGCTATATCATGCATTAAAACTACTTTTGACCTCATAAATTTGACATGCAAGCTCAAGAACAGGGTCACCTAAGTAGCAAAAATTTGCAATAAATAAAGCACTAGAACAAAAACTAATTGGACCATTGAAGGAGTCACATACCAAAGAACAATCCCCCAAAGCAGTTTTGTGAATGGAGCTTTGAGCAAGGAGATCGAAAATGGCAGCAAGATGAGCTAGAACACGGGTTTGAGCTGGTGGATGATTTTTTATGGAGGAAGACGGAGTGTGTGGGTGCAAGAATAAGTGGAGGGGACCCACGTGGGGTCCATGAGGCAGGGGGCGCGCCCAGGGGGGTGGGCGCGCCCTCCACCCTCGTGGGCACATGGTGGGTCCCCCTGGTCTGTTCTCAGTGCCAATAATTCTCAAGTATTCTGGAAAAAATCATATTAAATTTTCAGGGCATTTGGAGAACTTTTATTTTCGGGGTATTTTTTATTGCAAGGATAATTCAGAAAACAGACAGAAAATACTATTTTTACTTTATTTAATATAAATAACAGAAAGCAAAAAGAGGATACATAAGGTTGTGCTTTCTAACTTCATCCATCTCATGCTCATCAAAAGGAATCCACTAACAAGGTTGATCAAGTCTTGTTAACAAACTCATTCCGAATTGCATGAAACTGGAGAAATTTTGAACAACACTAGGTTACCTCAACTGGGATATGCACATCCCCAACAACAATAATATCATATTTCTTCTTGGCAGTAGGAAGAGGAAATTCAAAACCTCCAATAGTAATCATTGAAAATTTTCCAATAGAATTGATACTGTGGAGTTGAGGTTACCGTATGCTCATTACCATTAACATGAAAAGTGACATTGCCTTTGTTGCAATCAATAACAGCCCCTGCAGTATTCAAAAAGGGTCTACCAAGGATAATCGACATACTATCGTCCTCAGGAATATCAAGAATAACAAAGTCCGTTAAAATAGTAACGTTTGCAACCACAACAGGCACATCCTCACAAATACCGACATGTATAGCAGTTCATTTATCAGCCATTTGCAAAGATATTTCAGTAGGTGTCAACTTATCCAAATCAAGTCTACGATATAAAGAGAGAGGCATAACACTAACACCGGCTCCAAGATCACATAAAGCAGTTTTAACATAGTTTCTTTTAATGGAGCATGGTATAGTTGGTACTCCTGGATCTCCAAGTTTCTTTGGTATTCCACCCTTAAAAGTGTAATTAGCAAGCATGGTGGAAATTTTAGCTTCCGATATCTTTCTTTTATCTGTAACAATATCTTTCATATATTTAGCATAAGGATTCATTTTAAGCATATCAGTCAAACGCATACGCAAAAAGATAGGTCTAATCATTTCAGCAAAGCGCTCAAAATCCTCATCATCCTTTTTCTTGGATGGTTTAGGAGGAAAAGGCATGGGTTTCTGAACCCTTGGTTCTCTTTCTTTACCATGCTTCCTAGCAACAAAGTCTCTCTTATCATAACGTTGATTCTTTGATTGTGGGCTATCAAGATCAACAATAGGTTCAATCTCTACATCATTATCATTGCTAGGTTGAGCATCAACATGAACATCATCATTAACATTATCACTAGGTTCATGTTCATTACCAGATTGTGTTTCAGCATCAGAAATAGAAATATCATTGGGATTCTCAGGTGTGTCAACAATAGGTTCACTAGAAGCATGCAAAGTCCTATCATTTTTCTTCTTCTTCTTAGAAGAACTAGGTGCATCAACATTAGTTCTCTGAGAATCTAGCTCAATTCTCTTAGGGTGGCCCTCAGGATACAAAGGTTCCCGAGTCATTTTACCCCCTCTAGTCATAACTCTAACATCATTATCATTTTTCTTATTATTTAGTTCATTGAGAAAATCATTCTGAGCTTTAAGCACTTGTTCTACTTGAGTGGTAACCATAGAAGCATGTTTACTAATAAGTTTAAGTTCACCTTTAACTCTAGACATATAATCACTCAAGTGTTCAATCATATAAGCATTGCATTTCAATTGTCTACCAACATAAGCATTGAAGTTTTCTTGTTTAACAATAAAATTATCAAACTCATCCAAGCATTGGCTAGCAGACTTATTACGAGGAATATCACCTTCATCAAATCTATAGAGAGAATTTACCTTTACTACCTGTGTCGGGTAATCAGTACCATGTATTTCTTCAATAGGCGGTAAATTCTTAACATCTTCAGCTTTAATACCTTTTTCTTTCATAGATTTCTTTGCCTCTTGCATATCTTTAGGTCTGAGAAATAGAATACCCCTTTTCTTCGGAGTTGGATTAGGAGGTGGTTCTGGAAGTGTCCAATCATTTTCATTACTCAACATATTATTCAATAGCAATTCAGCTTGATCAACAGTTCTTTCCCTGAAAACACAACCAACACAACTATCCAGGTGGTCTCTAGAAGCATCGATTACTCCATCATAAAAGATATCAAGTATTTAATTTTTCTTGAGAGGATGATCAGGCAAAGCATTAAGTAATTGGAGAAGCCTCCCCCAAGCTTGTGGGAGACTCTCTTCTTCAATTTGCACAAAATTATATATTTCCCTTAAGGCAACTTGTTTCTTATGAGCAAGGAAATATTTAGCAGAGAAGTAATAAATCATATCCTGGGGACTACGCACACAACCAGGATCAAGAGAACTAAACCATGTTTTAGCACCACCCTTTAATGAGAACGGAAACAACTTAAGGATAAAGTAATAGTGAGTTTTCTCATCATGAGTAAACAGGGTGGTTATATCATTTAATTTAGTAAGATGCGCCACAACAGTTTCAGATTCATAGCCATAGAAAGGATTAGATTCAACCAAAGTAATTAACTCAGGATCGACAGAGAAATCATAATCCTTATCGGAAATAAAGATAGGTGAAGTAGCAAAAGCAGGGTCATATTTCATTCTAGCATTCAAAGACTTTTCTTTAAGCTTAGCTAATAATTTCTTAAGATCAGATCTATCATTGCAAGCTAAGAAGTCTCTAGCAGTTTCTTCGTCCATAACATAACCCTGAGGCACAACAGGCAATTCATATCTAGGAGGAGAATCTTCATCATCACTTTCATCAATATTATCAGTTTCAATAATTTCATTCTCTCTAACCCTAGCAAGTTGTTCATCAAGAAATTCACCTAGTGGCATAGTATATCAAGCATAGAAGTAGTTTCATCATAAGCATCATGCAAAGCAGAAGTGGCATCATCAATAACATGCGACATATCAGAATGAATAGCAGGAGTAGGTGTCGCAAGTTTACTCAAAACAGAAGGTGAATCAAGTGCAAAGCTAGATGGCAGTTCCTTACCTCCCCTCGTAGTTGAGGGAAAAATCTTGGTTCTTTTATCTTCCAAGTTCTTCATAGTGAGTAGCAGATATAAATCCCAAGTGACTCAAGGAATAGAGCTATGCTCCCCAGCAACGGTGCCAAAAAATAGTCTTGATAACCCACAAGTATAGGGGATCGCAACAATTTTCGAGGGTAGAGTATTCAGCCCAAATTTATTGATTCGACACAAGGGGAGCCAAAGAATATTCTCAAGTATTAGCAGCCGAGTTTTCAATTCAACCACACCTGGAAACTTAATATCCACAACAAAGTATTTAGTAGCAAAGTAATATGATAGTAGCGATAACAATAGCGAAAGTAATAGTTTTGGTTTTATAGTGATTATAACAGTAGCAACAGAAAAGTAAATAAGCGAAGAACAATATGTGAAAAGCTCGTAGGCAATGGATCAGTGATGGATAATTATGTCGGATGTGATTCCTCATGCAGTAGTTATAACATAGGGTGACACAAAACTCGCTCTAGTTCATCAATGTAATGTAAGCATGTATTCTGAATATAGTCATACATGCTTATGGAAAAGAACTTGCATGACATCTTTTGTCCTACCCTCCCGTGGCAGCGGGGTCCTATTGGAAACTAAGGGATATTAAGGCCTCCTTTTAATAGAGTACCGGACCAAAGCATTAACACTTAGTGAATACATGGACTCCTCAAACTACGGTCATCACCGGTAAGTATCCCGATTATTGTCACTTCAGGGTTAACGGATCATAACACATAATAGGTGACTATAGACTTGCAACATAGGATCAAGAACTGACATATAGTCATGAAAACATAATATGTACAGATCTGAAATCATGGCACTCGGGCCCTAGTGACAAGCATTAAGCATAGCAAAGTCATAACAACATCAATCTCATAACATAATGGATACTAGGGATCAAACCCTAACAAAACTAACTCGATTACATGATAAATCTCATCCAACCTATCACCGTACAGCAAGCCTACGATGGAATTACTCACGCACAATGGTGAGCATCATGAAATTGGTGATGGAGGAAGGTTGATGATGACGACGGCAATGGATTCCCCTCTCCGGAGCCCCAAACGGACTCCAAATCAGCCCTCCCGAGAGAGATTAGGGCTTAGCGGCGGCTCCGTATCGTAAAACACGATGAATCCTTCTCTCTGATTTTTTTCTCCCCGAACCTGAATATATGGAGTTGGAGTTGACGTCGATGGAGCGTCAGGGGGCCCATGAGGCAGGGGGCGCACCTAGGGGGGTGGGCGTGCCCCCCACCCTCGTGGATCGGGTGTGGGCCCCTTGACGTTGATTCTTTCGCCAGTATTTTTCATATGTTGCAAAAATATTCTCCGTTGATTTTTAGGTCATTCCGAGAACTTTTATTTCTGCACAAAAATAACACCATGGCAATTCTGCTGAAAACAACGTCACTCCGGGTTAGTTCCATTCAAATCATGCAAGTTAGAGTCCAAAACAAGGGCAAATGTAATATCCCAAAATTTTAATTTGGAATGTTATACATAGATCATTCTTGCATATCATATTTTATTGCATTTCGTCTCGCGATCCTCGAAATCCTAAGCAACTCAAGGACCCTCGGAGAGAGTTCGGGATTTCCCCGGTTTTCAAATTTGATGTTTATCAAATTTTGAAACAAGGATTTTGGTTTTAATTATTTTCTCTCCGAAAATATTTCATATTAAAATATATGAGAGGAGATAATATGACTTCTCCAGAATAAAAGAAACATTGGAGGAAAAATATTAAAATCAAAATTTGATTTTATTTGGATTTTACTGCAATTTTGTTTGCATTAGAAAAATTGCACGTTTTCAAAATTGCATTTTAGGGCTAAGAAAATGTTCATCTCGTTCTAAATATTTTATTTAGACGGAGAAAATTTGTTTTGGCATTTTTAGAATTTTATTTTATTTTCTAGGATTTTTTTTGGCGGATTTTTTTAAAAAAACGCACCAAGGGCTAACTCGGCCGAAGCCCAGCCGCCAGGCCCACCTCCCCGCGCCGCCGTCTCCTAGCGGGAGACCGCCGCCGCCGCGCTGCCGAACCGGAGTCCGGCTCGGACTCCGCTTCCCCCGCGCGGTGCCCCCTCCCCCAAGGCATCGCCCCCCTCTCCTTAAAAGCCGCGCCCCGCCGCCCTTGGAGCCGCCGACCCTGCCGCCGCGAGTCGTCGCTTCGCCCGTCGCTCGCAGCCGCGCCGCCCCGCCGCCCTTTGCCCACTGCCGCGCCGCCCTCGCCGCGAGCTGCCGCCGCCGCCTGTTGTCCGTGCCACCGTCGCCCCGCGTTGCGCCACCCTCGCCGGAGCCGCTGTGCCGGACCTCACCGGAGGTATAGCGCCGTTAGTTTTTTTAGAAAACCGGTTCGGTTTTTGTTAGAAAACCTAAGTCGTTTTTTCGGTTTGTCGGTTTTTTTCTTCGATTTTTCTGTTTAGCAGACGTCCGTTTTAACGAACGGTTTTCGCTCATTAGTTACAGATAACGAACGCTCGTTCGTTAGCCTGTTCGTCAGTTTTCTTTTATCGGATTAATCCGCGATTTTTCCTGATCCCGATTTCTGATCCGATTTTCGTTCTAGTTTATCTTTCAGCTCGTTAGTCGGAATCAGGCGATTCAAGCGCCTAGATTTTCGTCTCGAGACCCTCTTTTCGTTTAACCAACTTGAACAAGTTTTTGCTACTGTAAAATTTGACCTAGGTCCAGATTAGCAAACGGATCTTGTTTCTTTCGCCGTTTGAGTTTTGTTGCTCAGTTTGATTTGATTCTTTTTGCAAACCGGAGTTCTCAAGTTGAACTTTCTGGTTAGATATTCTTTTATTTGAGATTTACCTATGTTTCTTAGCTTGATTGCTTATGTATGCTATTGTTTGTTTGCGACAGAATTCCCAGAGTGCGAAGCGTGTTATTTGGAGTCTCTAGGTTACGCGGATCAATAGCAAGGCAAGTAACACTTTGATCATACCCCTTTGTGCAGCCATGAGCTATAATGGGCTGTAGCATAGTTAAGTAAGTTATGTGAAGCTCTTGAAGAGGTGGATCAGCAGGTAGTGGGATTGTAGGTTTGGTATGGTCTGCCCGGAGTAGAGAGTTAACGTTTCTAAAAGACTGTGTCTCGGTCATCCGTTTCTCAAACACCATGTAGTGCGAGAAATTCAACGGAGGCGATCGAGTCTTGTGGGGAAAAGTGCGCAAATCTCTGCAGAGTGTATAAACTAATCATGGTTAGACGTGTCCCCGGTTATGGACAAATCTTGGGTATCTAGTACTTGGAGTATCTTAAGCATCTCATCACTTTTAACTTAATATTGTTGGGTTGTTAATTACTTTAATTGGGATTGAGTTGGAGGAACCTTCTCAATGATGTTTCAACTACCATGATAGTTAAAATAAAATCTATTCCTCTGTTGTAGGAAAAAATTGGCTTTTCGCAAAAACTATAACCATAGAGCTTTCCACCAGCCAAATATGCATGTAGTGATAGCATTATCGTGTTCTTGCTCTACTGTGTTATTCTGCCAGCATATTCCATGTGCTGACCCATTTTCGGGCTGCAACGTATTATGTTGCAGACTTTCCAGACGAGGAGTAAGGTTCTTAGGTCGGTGCCGTGCAGCTCAGCTATGCCGTTGGAGTTGATGGACTCACTTTTTCTTCCAAGCCTTCCGCTGTTATCGTATTAGATGGCCTTAAGCCATATTTACTGTAATAAGTTCTCTTTGGAGACATTCGATGTATTAAGTGTGTGATTGCTACTCTGTTATAAATCCTCGAGTACTGTGTGTGTCAGCATTACCGATCCAGGGATGACACTGAAGCAAAGTGACATGACCATTTGAGGTTGGGTCGCTACAACAAAAGTGTTTGGAAAAGTAGATACGATGGAGACGTATCAACTCCCTCAAGCTCAAACCTTTTCTTGTCCTCAAGCAATTCAGTTGATAAAGAAAAACTTTTACAAACTCTGTTTGCTCTTGTTGTTGCAAATATGTAAAGCCAGCATTCAAGTTTTCAGAAAAGATTATGAACTAACCATATTCACAATAACATTTAGGTCTCATGTTTACTCATATCAATGGCATAATCAACTAGCGAGCACTAATAATAAATCTCGGATGACAACACTTTCTCAAAACAATCATAATATGATATAACAAGATGGTATCTCGCTAGCCCTTTCTGAGACCACAAAACATAAATGCAGAGCACCCCTGAAGATCAAGGGCTGACTGGAAATTGTAATTCATGGTAAAAGAGATCCAGTCGAGTCATACTCAATCTAAACTAACAATAATACATGCAAATGACATCGGTGCTCTCCAACTGGTGCTTTTTAAGAAGAGGATGATGACTCAACATAAAAGTAAATAGATAGGCCCTTCTCAGAGGGAAGCAGGGATTTGTAGAGGTGCCAGAGCTCGGTTTTGAAATAGAGATGAATAATATTTTGAGTGGTATACTTTCATTGTCAACATAACAACCGAGAAATCTCGATATCTTCCATGCTACACATATTATAGGCGGTTCCCAAATAGGATGGTAAAGTTTATACTCCCCCTACCACCAACAAACATCAATCCATGGCTTGTCTGGAACAATGGGTGCCTCCAACTAACAACAATCCTGGGGGAGTTTTGTTTGCAATTATTTTGATTTGATTTGAGCATGGGACTGGGCATCCTGGCTACCAGCCATTTTCTCGTGAGCGAGGAGCGGAGTCCACTCCTCTTGAGAATAACCCGCCTAGCATGGAAGATACATACAACCCTAGTTGATACATGAGCTATTCGAGTATACAAAATAGAATTTCATTTGAAGGTTTAGATTTTGGCACATACAAATTTACTTGGAATGGCAGGTAGATACCGCATATAGTAAGGTATGGTGGACTCATATGGAATAACTTTTGGGGTTTATGGAGTTGGGTGCACAAACAATATTCCCGCTTAGTACAAGTGAAGGATAGAAAGTGACTGGGAAGTGACCAGCTAGAGAGCAACAACAGTCATGAACATGCATTAAAATTAATCAACACTGAATGCAAGCATGAGTAGGATATAAATGACCATGCACATAAATATCATGGATGCTATGTTGATTTGTTTCAACTACATACGTGAACATGTGCCAAGACAAGCCACTAGAATTTTTCAAAGGAGGATACCACCCTATCATACCACATCACAACCATTTTAATAGCATGTTGGCACGCAAGGTAAACCATTATAAACTCCTAGCAAATTAAGCATGGCATGAGAAACTATAATCTCTAATTGTCATTGCAAACATGTTTCAGTCATAATAGGATGAATTAGGAACGATGAACTAATCATATTTACAAAAACAAGAGAGGTCGAGTTCATACTAGCTTTTCTCATCTCAATCAGTTCATCATATATCATCATTATTGCCTTTTACTTGCACAACCGAATAGTGTGGATAATAATAATAGTGCACGTGCATTGGACTAAGCTGGAATCTGCAAGCATTCAACTCAAGGGAGAAGACAAAGTAATATGGGATCTTTGTTAGATCAACAATAATGCATATGAGAGCCACTCAACATTTTCATCATGGTATTCTCCTCTTGACCCCCAAAGAAAAGAAAGGAAACAAAACTATTTACACGGGAAAGCTTCCAATAAGCAAAAGAAGAGTGAGAAATCTTTTAGGGTTTTCTTTTAATTATTACTACTACAAGCATGGAAAGTAAACTAGCTAAAATCTACAACTATATATTTTTATTTTTCTTTAGGTTTTTCAAACGCACAAGAAGAAAGGTTAAAACAGAAAATAAACTAGCATGGATGATACAATGAAAAAGTATGAGCACCGACAACTGGCATGAGTGTGTGAACATGAATGTAATTTCGGTGAGAGATACGTACTCCCCCAAGCTTAGGCTTTTGGCCTAAGTTAGTCTATGGCCACGGCTGGCCTGGTGGAAATCCAAAGTTGTAACTGGGTTATATTGGGATGCACCAGCTATTTCCTCACGAGCTGCAGCTTGGAGGCGGGCTGCCTCCGTCCTCCTCTCGTACTCGTTCGCCTCCTCCCTAGTTATAACATATCTCACTTTTGTCTGAAAATCAAAGAAAGCAGGAGCAGTGAGAGCAATATGGACGGTGCACCATCTGTCAAAGATTAGTCAGTACTGGAGGAACTGATCGTTCCTCTCAACAAACTGATGACGAACCATAGCATTATAATCTAGATAAGTAGGAGGCAACTCAATATCATCCCCGCGTATGGGTATATCAACAAAGTTAGCTACACGAGTTTCATAAATTCCACCAAACAAATCTCAAGTTAAACTATTATGATGCAACCTACGTGCAACAATAGCCCCCAAGTTGTATTGTTTATCTCCTTATACAACACTCTTGAGAACACTAAGATCGGGAACACACATGTGACATGCCTCATCCTTACCGTTAATGCATCTACCCACGAAGAGAGCAAAATAATGTATGGCAGGAAAATGAATGCTCCCTATGGTAGCTTGTGTTTTTTCTCTAGATTCCCCCGTAGTGATACTAGCAATAATGTATGGCATGAACTATGGTTTGGCAAGAAACCTAAGCTATAGTTTCTTAAAGTTTGAGGTTGCGATGCTTATGTGAAAAAGCTTCATCCTGATAAGCTCGAACCCAAATCGAAGAAGTGTGTCTTCATAGGATACCCAAAAGAAAATGTTGGTACACCTTCTATCACAGATCCAAAGGCAAGATCTTTCTTGATAAGAATGGATCCTTTCTAGAGAAGGAGTTTCTCTCGAAAGAAGTGAGTGGGAGGAAAGTAGAACTTGATGAGGTAGTTGTACCTTCTCCCGAATTGGAAAGTAGTTCATCACATAAATCAGTTCTAGTGATTCCTACACCAATTAGTGAGGAAGCTAATGATGAAGATCATGAAACTTCAGATCAAGTTACTACCGAACCTCGTAGGTCAACCAGCGTATAATCCGCACCAGACTGGTATGGTAATCCTTTCTGGAAGTCATGTTATTAGACCATGATGAACCTACGAACTATGAGGAAGCGATGATGAGCCCAGATTCCGCGAAATGGCTTTAGGCCATGAAATCTGAGATGGGATCCATGTATGAGAACAAAGTATGGACTTTGATTGACTTGCTTGATGATCGGCGAGCCATTGAGATAAAATGGATCTTCAAGAGGAAGACAGACACTGATAGTAGTGTTACTACCTACAAAGCTCGAATTGTCGCAAAAGGTTTTTGACAAGTTCAAGGTGTTAACTACGATGAGAGTTTCTCACTCGTATCTATGCTTAAAGTCTGTTCGAATCATGTTAGCAATTGCCGCATTTTATGAAATTTGGCAAGTGGATGTCAAATTGCATTCCTTAATGGATTTCTTAAAGAAGAGTTGTATATGATGCAACCAGAAGGTTTTGTCAATACGAAAGGTGCTAACAAAGTGTGTAAGCTCCAGTGATCCATTTATGGACTGGTGCAAGCATCTCGGAGTTGGAATGTACGCTTTGACAGTGTGATCAAAGCATATGGTTTTACACAGAATTTTGGAGAAGCCTGTATTTACAAGAAAGTGAGTGGGAGCTCTGTAGCATTTCTAATATTATATGTGGATGACATATTGTTGATTGGAAATAATACATAATTTATGGATAGCATAAAAGGATACTTGAATAAGATTTTTTCAATGAAAGACCTCAGTGAAGCTACTTACATATTAGGCATCAATATCTATAAAGATAGATCAAGACGCTTGATAAGACTTTCGATGAGTACATACCTTTATAAGATTTTGAAGTAGTTCAAAATGGCACAGTCAAAGAAGTAGTTCTTGCCTGAGTTGTAAGGTGTGATATTGAGTAAAGACTCAAAACCCGACGACGACAGAAAATCAAAAGAGAATGATAAGTCATTCCCTATGCCTCAGTCATAGGTTCTATAAAGTATGCTATGCTGTGTACCAGACCTATTGTGCACCTCACCATGAGTTTGGCAAGAGGGTACAATAATGATCCAGGAGTGGATCACTGTACAACTGTCAAAATTATCCTTAGTGGAATAAGGACATGTTTCTCGGTTATGGAGGTGACAAAAAGTTCGTCGTAAAGGGTTACATTGGTGCAAGCTTTGACACTGATCCATATGACTCTAAGTCTCAATCTGGATACATATTGAAAGTGGGAGCGATTAGCTAGACTAGCTCCGTGTAGAGCATTGTAGACATAGAAAAAATTCAAAATACATACGACTCTGAATGTGGTAGACCCATTGACTAAACTTCTCTCACAAAACAAAACATGATCACTCTTTTGGTGTTAATCACATAGCGATGTGAACTAGATCATTGACTCTAGTAAACCCTTTGGGTATTAGTCACATGGAGATGTAAACTTATCACATAAAGATGTGAACTATTGGTGTTCAATCACATGGCAATGTGAACTAGATTATTGACTCTAGTGCAAGTGGGAGACTGAAGGAAATATGCCCTAGAGGCAATAATAAAGTTGTTATTTATATTTCCTTATATCATGATAAATGTTTATTATTCATGCTAGAATTGTATTAACCGGAAACTTAGTACATGTGTGAGTACATAGACAAAACAGAATGTCCCTAGTATGCATATACTTGACTAGCTCGTTAATCAAAGATGGTTAAGTTTCCTGACCATAGACATGTGTTGTCATTTGATGAACGGGATCACATCATTAGGAGAATGATGTGATGGACAAGACCCATATGTTAGCTTAGCATGTTGATCGTTCAGTTTCATTGCTATTGCTTTCTTCATGACTTATACATATTCCTTTGACTATGAGATTATGCAACTCCTGAATACCGAAGGAACACCTTGTGCGCTATCAAATGTCACAACGTAACTGGGTGATTATAAAGATGCTCTACAGGTGTCTTCGAAGGTGTTTGTTGGGTTGGCATAGATCGAGATTAGGATTTGTCACTCCGAGTACCGGAGAGGTATCTCAGGGCCCTCTCGGTAATGCACATCACTATAAGCCTTGCAAGCAATGTGACTAATGAGTTAGTTGCGGGATGATGTATTACTGAATGAGTAAATAGACTTGCCGGTAACGAGATTGAACTAGGTATGATGATACCGACGATCGAATCCCGGGCAAGTAACATACCGATGACAAAGGGAACAACAGATGTTGTTATGCGGTTTGACTGATAAAGATCTTCGTAGAATATGTAGGAGCCAATATGAGCATCCAGGTTTCGCTATTGGTTATTGATCGGAGTTGTGTCTCGGTCATGTCTACATAGTTCTCGAACCTGTATGGTCCGCACGCTTAACATTTGATGACGATTTATATTATGAGTTATGTGATTTGATGACCGAAGTTTGTTCGGAGTCCCGGAAGAGATCACGGACATGACAAGGAGTCTCGAAATGGTTGAGAGGTAAAGGTCGATAT
The DNA here is from genome assembly GCF_002162155.2 of Triticum dicoccoides. Lineage (NCBI taxonomy): Eukaryota > Viridiplantae > Streptophyta > Magnoliopsida > Poales > Poaceae > Triticum > Triticum dicoccoides. The sequence goes on from NC_041380.1 coordinate 176,124,388, forward strand.
ATTGAAAGGCTATATTCGGACATCGGAATGGTTCCGAGTGATTCGGGTATTTTCGGAGTACTGGAGAGTTACGGGAATTCGCTAGGGGAAGTTAATGGGCCTTATTGGGCTTTAGTCGAGAGAGGGAAGAATGGCCACGAGGTGGCGCGCACCTCCCCCTTCCGAAACCGAATTGGACAAGGGGTGGGGGCACGACCCCCCCTTTCCTTCTCCCTCTCCCGCCTTTCCTTCTTTCCTACTCCGAAAAGGAAAGGGAATCCTACTAGGACTTGGGAGTCCTAGTAGGACTCCCTACACTTGGCGCGCCCCTAGGAGGGCCAACCTCTCTCCCTCCCTCCTCTATATACGTGGGCAGGGGGCACGCCAAAGGCACTCAAAGATTTGTCTTAGCCATGTGCGGTGCCCCCCTCCATAGTTACACACCTCGGTCATATCATCGTAGTGCTTAGGCGAAGCCTTGCGCCGGTAACTTCATCATCACCGTCGCCATGCCATCGTGCTGCCGGAACTCTCCCTTATCCTCAACTGAATCAAGAGCTCGAGGGACGTCATCGAGCTAAACATGTACTAAACACGGAGGTGCCGTACGTTTGGTACTTGGATCGGTTGGATTGTGAAGACGTTCGACTACATCAACCGCATTACTAAACGCTTCCGCTTTCTGTCTACGAGGGTACATGGACACACTCTTCCGTCTCGTTGCTATGTATCTCCTAGATAGATCTTGCGTGATCGTAGGTAAAAAAATTGAATTACTGCATTCCCCAACAAGTGGAATGTACTAGATAGAGACCACATCCAGTACGCTGCAATGGATGCCTACCTTTGTTTCAATATCTACAAGGGTTGGATGAAGAGAGAGAGCCAAGTGTGTGGTTCAAGAAAAGAAGTATCGGCCAAGAGGAAGAGGGACAAGGACGAAGTCGCGCACATGGACGAGGAGTCCGAGTAAGGTGGCAGTGTCGTTGCTCATGGTGGTTCTAATGCAGTGTCTACCGGATTAGTTGCTTAGTTTAATTTCAGGGTGCTTAGTTTTATTTGAGGGGTGTGTTGTGCTGAGCCCCCAACAGAACTATGTTATATTCCTTCTTGTTACTTTAACTCTTCAATACGTACATACTAGTATTTCTTACATTCCATCTTGTAGTTGGTAGTACTACCACTCGTTTCTTCACATTATAGACGTACAATATATATGGCCAACATCATATACCCAATAGTTTAGTTGTCAAAGAATTAAATAGGTATGCTAATTTCTTTAATAGACTTTAGCACCCCATCTAAGCATGTACTAGCTTTTTGAATAGTACTATATGCATAATTTGGCATAGAGCGCTCTCTATATGTACCACCTTTTTCTTTAATTTCATCTTGTTAGTTTTGCTCCATGGCGCAATCCATCAATACTACTACTGTACAAAAGTATACATTTAAAAGGCTAGAGGGCGGGGCAGTCTTGCTTGGTCGGTTTCATGAGAGGCGAGGGCCTTTGTGATTTGACGGCTCATTACTGCTAGAAGGCAGGGCCTTGTAATTTGACTGCTCGTATAAATGTTGTCGACAACCTGAGGAGGAGCAAAGAATCATGTGGTATACTCAAGTTTTCCACTGGAGTACTAGTACGGTAGAGGAGCACGAAACACGGCAGCCTAGTGCGATATGGCGATAAAAATGATCTAATTTGCTAGTCATCGATCCCATGGTACCACTCATCGTTAGCATTGTTCTATTCATGCCTCGCACAGAACATGACACGTGCGGCGAAACACTCGAAGCAAAAGAAGAAACACATGAGCAAAAGAAGAAGGAAGATGACC
>NC_041380.1:176126583-176203668 GCF_002162155.2 Triticum dicoccoides
ACGCACACACAAGTCTGGGGCGCTGCTCTCTACTACATTAAGGGTCGCTGGCCGCGGAGTCGTAACTGCTTCTTGATCACCTCCACAACCTCCATCTCCTCGCACATCTCCTCTGCCATCTTCTTCATTCTGTTCATGATGCGGGATTTCTCGGCGCGAGCCTTCATCATCTGTTCCACAGTCGCATTACATGCCTTGACAGCAGCTAGGTGCTCGATGCGGAGCTTTGCCAACTCTTCCTTCTGTTCCATGACGAGGGCATGCAACATCTTCACTGATGAACTACTCTTCTCATGCAGCTTCTTATAGCCGGCGTTCTCCTCCTTTAGCAGGCTGAGCTCGTGGCGTAGGTTCGCCTTGTCCTCCTGAAGTTGCAGGATTTCACCGGTTTCCTTCTTATCTGAGGCAATGCTTTTCTTTAGTAGCATCACCAAGCCAGCGATCAACTCCCCCTGCTTATTGAGCTCAGCAGGCATGTCGTCGAAGCTCTCCTTCAGCAACTCCACCAAGCCGTCGATGAAATCCTTCTGCTTATTAAGCTGATTGGGCATGTCGTTGAGGGATAACGACTCCAGTGCCGCTAGCTTGGCATGTTCACCTTCGCGGTTAGGGCGGTCCTGGGAGCCCTTGCCTCCCCGTGAGACATTTTTCGAGGTCTCTGCGAGGCGGCGAGCCCTCTCATTTTTTCCCGTGGCCTTGGTTGCCGCTCCGTAGTAACGAATAGCTCTGCACACCGGTCATGGAAAGGACAGACAAACAAGAAAGACTTATGGGGAGGAAGGTAGAGTGATTTTCAACTAGGTAGTTCCCCTTTTTATAACCTAGTACTAGCACTAGTACTAAAACCTGCATAGTGGGAACATGTTCAGGTTTGATATGTACTAGGTGTGAGCAGGTTTGCACTTAATCATAGCATGGTAGTACTACTTTGGAATGTGATGGGAACAAGCTAAAGATTAATTGATGGTTTTGGTTTCGAGGCCTGAAACGGCTTCTGATGAATTTCCTGGAACATAAATTTCAAGTAGTACTACTTAAATGCGGTCACACAAGTCAGTGATGTAACTGTTCGTACATGTCAGACCAAGCCGATGCGTGTCCCTTCGGTGAGACGCGGGTCTGACTGACCGTCTATTGGTGCGACCGACCATAAGTATTACGCGATGGAGACTTCTGGTTGTGGCTTCAGGTGATTGTCACGACCAAACATTCACAAACTAGTGATAAATCAATTACTACCATCTTTTTCCAAATGACCAAGTATTTTCACAGGAGTACAATACATGTAGATGGAGTGATTGTCACGGTTGCAAACTGCCATGGTGCCGCAAGTTCACTGCAGCAGCAACCGAGTAGGTCACTGCATCACTGGCGGGGAAGGAGGGCATCTCACCTCACCTACGATGCATGCCTAGCGGCGCCGCCGTAGCTGGTCCCGCGATTTGTCTTCTCCTACCGCCCATTTGAACAGTTGCACCGGCTGCTCATGCCATTCCGTAGGCATGCATGTTCTTTCCTCCATAGTCGACTCCGTGAATATGATCTCTGCCATTAGCCCTAGCTCGAAATCAACACGACGCTACCAGATGCTGACATCCCTCAGCATCTCTCCCCTGAGATCGACTTGCGCCTCCGCCTTGTGCTTTGCCAGGCGTAGCTCCTTTGAACTTGTCTCCAATTGATGTGACGCTTCCTTGATCCGATTTGCCCTTGATGCCCAACACCTGAAAGGCAGCCCTGGCATGTCCTCCGGTGCCACTGATCTGTGATTCCAGAGCAATGGATCCCCTCTAAAACACATGTGGGTTTCTCTCAAAGGCGGCAGTGCTGCGGGTCGCAGCGAGAGGGCAGCCCGCGAGATCCTGGGATCTAAGGGATTATCCATGGCGGGATCCGGTGGGCGAGGTGGGGAGGCGAGCGTAGGCGTTGGGAGAGCCCTACAAGGCTAAGATAACGATAGGACTACTCCACTCCGTCCATAATTAAATACAAAGGCCACCAATAGTAACCCAGGCAAAAATTGATCATCCTGCCCGCGTCCTGTTTTATTAGCCCCTTTTTTTGTGCCAATTTTTGACCAAAAATTTAACTAACAAAATGTCAATGCATGTCACCAAAAATTATATCATTGGAATCACATTTGAACATAGTTTTCGATGACACTAATTTTTATGACATGCATAAATATTGCATTACTTAAAATTATGGTAAAAAATTGGCACCAAATACGAAGGAGACCAATGGAAGTAGCAACCCATGATTTAACTACTCGCATGCACGCAGTGGAGTAGTAATGTCTTTCTCAACTACTTCCTCCCTCACGCCCACTCCAATTTGCATGCACTATATTAATTGGCCATCAATGAAGTGAATGATTTTACACGCGTCAAATTATCACATGGGGTGGATCTTCCTACAAAAATGCGTCCCACCGTGTACCCGTGTGTGCGTGTGAGGGAATGAGTGCGTGCGTGCACATCTTCACTTCGTGCATGTACTACTAGTGTGCGTGAGAGAGGACCAGTACATTCTTCTAGAACCAGCAGCATGTCACTATGATCAATCCACACAAGGAGGTTGCGACAACGCCTCCACATGTGCCACGTGGCTTCATGGATGCCCCGACATCATTTTAATCATAATATATTAACTGAAAAAGGAGTGACAATGTGTAGCGTGCCATTGGAATTCTAATTTACATGTTTTGCACATACTGGAAGTACTAGTAAGGTACACATGCATTGCACACATGAGATTCGGCAACCAAATTATGAATAAATACCACACTATAGCATGTAAGCTTTGAGTCATATATGCATGATGTAGACGTTCGTTTGATTCTTATAGTTCATCTCATTCAAAATCAATTAGTTTTTATAAAAAGTACATCTATTTTATGATTCATGGAATTGTGCGTTGTAAAGCATAAAGTAAAAACAAATAACATCACTTCAGCTAGAAAAAAGTTTGGGCAGTTATGATACGGATGGATTCTAGAACAAAGGAGAAGTATTTGTGTTTTGAGGTTTGTGCATTATGCTTAAGTTCAACCATGGAGTCTTATAGATTGTACATATGGCAGAATCTGGTGGAATGTAGATGATATCCAATGGCTAGTAGTGCTCGGATTTGCCATCTCTCCACCGTTTGATTGGCTTCATCCAACGACCATCTTTGAAATTTATTCGCACTCAATATAGGGGTATAGATATAGATATATAGGTATAGATATATATGTTGGGGAACGTAGTACTTTCAAAAAAGTTTCCTACGCACATGCAAGATCATGGTGATGCATATCAACGAGAGAGGAGAGTATCATCCACGTACCCTCGTAGACCATAAGCGGAAGCGTTATGAGAACGCAGTTGATGTAGTCGTACGTCTTCACGATCGGGCCGATCCAAGTACCGAACGTACGGCACCTCCGAGTTCAGCACACGTTCATATCGATGACGTCCCACAAACTCCGATCCAGTAGAGCTTCACAGGAGAGTTCCGTCAGCACGACGGCCTGATGACGGTGATGATGTTGCTACCGACGCAGGGATTCGCCTAAGCACCGCTACGATATGATCGAGGTGGATTATGGTGGAGGGGGGCACCACACACGGCTTGGAACAATCATCTTGTGTGTCCTAGGGTGCCCCCTGTCCCCATATATAAAGGAGCAAGGGGGGAGGCGGGCCGACCCTTATAGGGCACGCCAGGAGGAGGAGTCCTCCTCCTAGTAGGAGTAGGACTCCCTTTCCTACTCCTAGTAGGAGGGGAAAGGAAGGAGGAGAGGGAGAGGGAAAGGGGGCCGCCGCCCCCCTTCCCTAGTCCAATTCGAACCAGAGGGGAGGGGGCGCGCGGCCTACCCAGGCAGGCCCTCTCTCTCTCCACTAAGGCCCATGTGGCCCATTACTTCTCCCGGGGGTTCCGGTAACCCTCCGGCACTCCGGTTTTCTCCGAAATCACCCGGAACACTTACGTATCCAAATATAGTCGTCCAATATATTAATTTTTATGTCTCAACCATTTCGAGACTCCTCGTCATGTCCGTGATCACATCCGGGACTCCGAACTACCTTCTGTACATCAAATCACATAAACTCATAATACTGATCGTCACCAAATGTTAAGCGTGCGGACCCTATGGGTTCGAGAACTATGTAGACATGACCGAGACACATCTCCGGTCAATAACCAATAGCAGAACCTAGATGCTCATATTGGCTCCTACATATTCTACGAAGATCTTTATCGGTCAAACCGCATAACAAAATACGTCATTCCCTTTGTCATCGGTATGTTACTTGCCCGAGATTCGATCGTTGGTATCTCAATACCTAGCTCAATCTCGTTACCGACAAGTCTCTTTACTCGTTCCGTAATGCATCACCCCGCAACTAACGCATTAGTTGTATTGCTTGCAAGGCTTATAGTGATGTGCATTACTGAGAGGGCCCAGAGATACCTCTCCGACAATCGGAGTGACAAATCCTAATCTCGATCTATGCCAACTCAACAAGTACCATCGGAGACACCTGTAGAGCACCTTTATAATTACCCAGTTACGTTGTGACGTTTGGTAGCACGCAAAGTGTTCCTCCGGTAATCGGGAGTTGCATAATCTCATAGTCATAGGAACATGTATAAGTCATGAAGAAAGCAATAGCAGTAAACTAAAACGATCAAGTGCTAAGCTAACGGAATGGGTCAAGTCAATCACATCATTCTCCTAATGATGTGATCCCGTTTATCAAATGACAACTCATGTCTATGGTTAGGAAACATAACCATCTTTGATCAACGAGCTAGTCAAGTAGAGGCATACTAGTGACACTCTGTTTGTCTATGTATTCACACATGTATTATGTTTCCGGTTAATACAATTCTAGCATGAATAATAAACATTTATCATGAAATAAGGAAATAAATAATAACTTTATTATTGTCTCTAGGGCATATTTCCTTCAGTCTCCCACTTGCACTAGAGTCAATAATCTAGATTACACAGTAATGATTCTAACACCCATGGAGCCTTGGTGCTGATCATGTTTTGCTCGTGAGAGAAGGCTTAGTCAATGGGTCTGCAACATTCAGATCAGTATGTATCTTGCAAATCTCTATGTCTCCCACCTGGACTTGATCGCGGATGGAATTGAAGCGTCTCTTGATGTGTTTGGTTCTCTTGTGAAATCTGAATTCCTTTGCCAAGACAATTGCACCAGTATTGTCACACAAGATTTTCATTGGACCCAATGCACTAGGTGTGACACCTAGATCGGATATGAACTCCTTCATCCAGACTCCTTCATTTGCTGCTTCCGAAGCAGCTATGTACTCCGCTTCACACGTAGATCCCGCCACGACGCTTTGTTTAGAACTGCTCCAATTGACAGCTCCACCTTTCAATATAAACACGTATCCGGTTTGCGATTTAGAATCGTCCGGATCAGTGTCAAAGCTGGCATCGACGTAAACATTTACGATGAGCTCTTTGTCACCTCCATAAACGATAAACATATCCTTAGTCCTTTTCAGGTATTTCAGGATGTTCTTGACCGCTGTCCAGTGATCCACTCCCGGATTACTTTGGTACCTCCCTGCTAAACTAATAGCAAGGCACACATCAGGTCTGGTACACATCATTGCATACATTATAGAGCCTATGGCTGAAGCATAGGGAACACTTTTCATTTTCTCTCTATCTTCTGCAGTGGTCGGGCATTGAGTCTTACTCAACTTCACACCTTGTAACACAGGCAAGAACCCTTTCTTAGCTTGATCCATTTTGAAATTCTTCAGAACTTTATCAAGGCATGTGCTTTGTGAAAGTCCAATTAAGCGTCTTGATATATCTCTATAGATCTTGATGCCCAATATATAAGCAGCTTCACCGAGGTCTTTCATTGAAAAACTCTTATTCAAGTATCCTTTTATGCTATCCAGGAATTCTATATCATTTCCAATCAACAATATGTCATCCACATATAATATTAGAAATGATATAGAGCTCCCACTCACTTTCTTGTAAATACAGTCTTCTCCAAAAGTCTGTATAAAACCATATGCTTTGATCACACTATAAAAACGTTTATTCCAACTCCGAGAGGCTTGGACCAGTCCATAAATGGATCGTTGGAGCTTGCACACTTTGTTAGCACACTTTGTATCGATAAAACCTTCAGGTTGCATCATATACAACTCTTCTTCCAGAAATCCATTCAGGAAAGCAGTCTTCACATCCATTTGCCAAATTTCATAATCAGAAAATGCGGCAATTGCTAACATGATTCAGATGGACTTAAGCATCGCTACGGGTGAGAAGGTCTCATCGTAGTCAACTCCTTGAACTTGTCGAAAACCTTTCGCAACAAGTCGAGCTTTGTAGACAGTAATGTTACCGTCAGCGTCAGTCTTCTTCTTGAAGATCCATTTATTCTCGATGGCTTGCCGATTATCGGGCAAGTCAACCAAAGTCCACACTTTATTCTCATACATGGATCCCATCTCAGATTTCATGGCCTCAAGCCATTTTGCGGAATCTGGGCTCATCATCGCTTCCTCATAGTTCATAGGTTCGTCATGGTCAAGTAACATGACTTCCAGAACAGGATTACTGTACCACTCTGGTGCGGATCTTACTCTGGTTGACCTACGGAGTTTGGTAGTAACTTGATCTGAAGTTTCATGATCATCATCATTGGCTTCCTCACTAATTGGTGTAGGTGTCATAGGAACCGGTTTCTATGATGGACTACTTTCCAATAAGGGAGCAGGTACAATTACCTCATCAAGTTCTACTTTCCTCCCACTCACTTCTTTCGAGAGAAACTCCCTCTCTAGAAAGGATCCATTCTTAGCAACAAATGTCTTGCCTTCGGATCTGTGATAGAGGGTGTACCCAACAGTCTCCTTTGGGTATCCTATGAAGAGACATTTCTCCGATTTAGGTTCGAGCTTATCAGGTTGAAGCTTTTTCACATAAGCATCGCAACCCCAAACTTTAAGAAACGACAACTTTGGTTTCTTGCCAAACCATTGTTCATAAGGCGTCGTCTCAACGGATTTAGATGGTGCCCTATTTAACGTGAATGCAGCTGTCTCTAAAGCATAACCCCAAAACGATAGCGGTAAATCAGTAAGAGACATCATAGATCGCACCATATCTAGTAAAGTACGATTATGACGTTCGGACACACCATTACGCTGTGGTGTTCCGGGTGGCGTAAGTTGTGAAACTATTCCGCATTGTTTCAAATGAAGACCAAACTCGTAACTCAAATATTCTCCTCCATGATCAGATCATAGAAACTTTATTTTCTTGTTACGATGATTTTCCACTTCACTCTAAAATTCTTTGAACTTTTCAAATGTTTCAGACTTATGTTTCATCAAGTAGATATACCCATATCTGCTCAAATCATCTGTGAAGGTGAGAAAATAACGATACCCGCCACGAGCCTCAACATTCATCGGACCACATACACCAATATGTATGATTTCCAACAAATCTTTTGCTCGCTCCATAGTTCTGGAGAACGGTGTTTTAGTCATCTTGCCCATGAGGCATAGTTCGCAAGTACCAAGTGATTCATAATCAAGTGATACCAAAAGTCCATCAGAATGGAGTTTCTTCATGCGCTTTACACCAATATGACCTAAACGGTAGTGCCACAAATAAGTTGCACTATCATTATCAACTCTGCATCTTTTGGCTTCAACATTATAAATATGTGTATCACTACTATCGAGATTCATTAAAAATAGACCACTCTTCAAGGGTGCGTGACCATAAAAGATATTACTCATATAAATAGAACAACCATTATTCTCTGATTTAAATGAATAACCGTCTCGTATCAAACAAGATCCAGATATAATGTTCATGCTCAAGCCGGCACCAAATAACAATTATTCAGGTCTAAAACTAATCCCGAAGGTAGATGTAGAGGTAGCGTGCCGACGACGATCCCATCGACTTTGGAACCATTTCCCACGTGCATCGTCACCTCGTCCTTAGCCAATCTTCGCTTAATCCGTAGTCTCTGTTTCGAGTTGCAAATATTAGCAACAGGACCAGTATCAAATACGCAGGTGCTACTGCGAGCTTTAGTAAGGTACACATCAATAACATGTATATCACATATACCTTTGTTCACCTTGCCATCCTTCTTATCCACCAAATACTTGGGGCAGTTCCGCTTCCAGTGACCAGTCCCTTTGCAGTAAAAGCACTCAGTCTCAGGCTTAGGTCCAGACTTGGGTTTCTTCTCTTGAGAAGCAACTTGTTTGCCGTTCTTCTTGAAGTTCCCTTTCTTCTTCCCTTTACCCTTTTTCTTGAAATAGGTGGTATTGTTGACCATCAACACTTGATGCTCCTTCTTGATTTCTACCTCCATTGCCTTTAGCATTGCGAAGAGCTTGGGAATTGTCTTATCCATCCCTTGCATGTTATATTTCATCACGAAGCTCTTGTAGCTTGGTGGCAGTGATTGAAGAATTCTGTCAATGACACTATCATCCGGAAGATTAACTCCCAGTTGAATCAAGTGATTGTTATACCCAGACATTTTGAGTATATGTTCACTGACAGAACTATTCTCCTCCATCTTGTAGCTGTAGAACTTATTGGAGACCTCATATCTCTCATTCTGGGCATTTAATTAAAATATTAACTTCAACTCCTGGAACATATCATATGCTCCATGACATTCAAAATGTCGTTGAAGTCCCGGTTCTAAGCCGTAAAGCATGGCACACTGAACTATCGAGTAGTCATCAGCTTTGCTTTGCCAGATGTTCATAACATCTGGTTTAGCTCCCGTAGCAGGTTTGGCACCTACCGGTGCTTCGAGGACGTAATTCTTCTGTGCAGCAATGAGGATAATCCTCAAGTTACGGACCCAGTCCGTGTAATTGCTACCATTATCTTTCAACTTTGCTTTCTCAAGGAATGCATTAAAATTCAACGGAACAACAGCACGGGCCATCTATCTACAACAACATAGACAAGCAAAATACTATCAGGTACTAAGTTCATGATAAATTAAAGTTCAATTAATCATATTTAAGAACTCCCACTTAGATAGACATCCCTCTAATCATCTAAGTGATCACGGGATCCAAATCAACTAAACCATGACCGATCATCATGTGAAATGGAGTAGTTTTCAATGGTGAACATCACTATGTTGATCATATCTACTATATGATTCATGCTCGACCTTTCGGTCTTAGTGTTCCGAGGCCATATCTGCATATTCTAGGCTCGTCAAGTTTAACCTGAGTATTTCTGCGTGTGCAAAACTGGCTTGCACCCATTGTATGTGAACGTAGAGCTTATCACACCCGATCATGTGGTGTCTCGGCACAACGTACTTTGGCAATGGTGCATACTCAGGGAGAACACTTGTACCTTGAAATTTAATGAGAGATCATATTATAATGCTACCGGCAAACAAGCAGAATAAGATGCATAAATGATAAACATCACATGCAATCAATATAAGTGATATGATATGGCCATCATCATCTTGTGCCTTTGATCTCCATCTCCAAAGCACCGTCATGATCACCATCGTCACCGGAGCGACACCTTGATCTCCATCATAGCATCATTGTCGTCTCGCCAAATATTGCTTCTACGACTATCACTACCGTTTAGTGATAAAGTAAAGCAATTACAGGGCGATTGCATTGCATACAATAAAGCGACAACCATATGGCTCCTGCCAGTTGCCGATAACTCCGTTACAAAACATGATCATCTCATACAATAAAATATAGCATCATGCCTTGACCATATCACATCACAACATGCTCTGCAAAAACAAGTTAGACGTCCTCTACTTTGTTGTTGCAAGTTTTACGTGGCTGCTACGGGATGAGCAAGAACCGTTCTTACCTACGCATCAAAACCACAACGATATTTCGTCAAGTTAGTGCTATTTTAACCTTCAACACGGACCGTGCATAGTCACACTCGGTTCAACTAAAGTTGGAGAAACCGACACCCGCCAGCCACCCGTGTGCAAAGCACGTCGGTAGAACCAGTCTCGCGTAAGCGTACGCGTAATGTCGGTCCGGGCCGCTTCATCCAACAATACCGCCAAACCAAAGTATGACATGCTGGTAAGAAGTATGACTTGTATCGCCCACAACTCACTTGTGTTCTACTCGTGCATATAACATCTATGCATAAACCTGGCTCTGATACCACTGTTGGGGAACATAGTAATTTCAAAAAATTTCCTACGCACACGCAAGATCATGGTGATGCATAGCAACAAGAGAGGAGATTATCGTCCATGTACCCTCGTAGATCGTAAGCGAAAGCGTTATGAGAACGCGGTTGATGTAGTCGTAAGTCTTCTCGATCCGATCGATCCAAGTACCGAACGTACGTCACCTCCGAGTTCAGCACACATTCAGCTCGCTGACGTCCCACACACTCTGATCTAGTAGAGCTTCACAGGAGAGTTCCGTCAGCACGATAGTGTGATGATGGTGATGATGTTGCTACCGACACAGGGCTTCGCCTAAGCACCGCTACGATATGATCGTGGTGGATTATGGTGAAGGGGGGCACCGCACATGGCTTGGAACAATCAACTTGTGTGTCCTAGGGTGCCCCTACCCCCATATATAAAGGAGCAAGGGGGAGGCCGGCCGGCCCTTGCAGGGCGCGCCAGGAGGAGGAGTCCTCCTCCAAGTAGGAGTAGGACTCCCCTTTCCTACTCCTACTAGGAGGGGGAAAGGAAGGAGGAGAGGGAGAAGGAAAGGGGGGCGCCGCCCCCCTTCCCTAGTCAAATTCGGACCAGAGGGGGAGGGGGCGCGCGGCCTGCCCAGGCAGGCCCTCTCTCTCCACTAAGGCCCATGTGGCCCATTACTTCTCTCGGGGGTTCCGGTAACCCTCCAGCACTCCGGTTTTCTCCGAAATCACCCGGAACACTTACGGTATCCGAATATAGTCATCCAATATATTAATCTTTATGTCTCGACCATTTTGAGACTCTTCGTCATGTCCGTGATCACATCCGGGACTCCGAACTACCTTTGGTACATCAAATCACATAAACTCATAATACCGATCGTCACCAAACATTAAGCGTGCGGACCCTACGGGTTCGAGAACTATGTAGACATGATAGAGACACGTCTCCAGTCAATAACAAATAGCAGAACCTGGATGCTCATATTGGCTCCTACATATTCCAAGAAGATCTTTATCGGTCAAACCGCATAACAACATACGTTGTTCCCTTTGTCATCGGTATGTTACTTGCCCGAGATTCGATCGTCGGTATCTCAATACCTAGCTCAATCTCGTTACCGACAAGTCTCTTTACTTGTTCCGTAATGCATCATCCCACAATTAACTCATTAGTTGTATTGCTTGCAAGGCTTATAGTGATGTGCATTACTGAGAGGGCCCAGAGATACCTCTCCGACAATCGGAGTGACAAATCCTAATCTCGATCTATGCCAACTCAACAAGTACCATCAGAGACACCTATAGAGCACGTTTATAATCACCCAGTTACGTTGTGACGTTTTGTAGCACATAAAGTGTTCCTCCAGTAATCGGGAGTTGCATAATTTCATAGTCGTAGGAACATGTATAAGTCATGAAGAAAGCAATAGCAGTAAACTAAAACGATCAAGTGCTAAGCTAACGGAATGGGTCAAGTCAATCACATCATTCTCCTAATTATGTGATCCCGTTTATCAAATGACAAATCATGTCTATGGTTAGGAAACATAACCATCTTTGATCAATGAGCTAGTCAAGTAGAGGCATACTAGTGACACTCTGTTTGTCTATATATTCACACATGTATTGTGTTTCAGGTTAATACAATTCTAGCATGAATAATAAACATTTATCATGAAATAAGGAAATAAATAATAACTTTATTATTGCCTCTAGGGCATATTTCCTTCAATAGACTAGTTTGGCACATCATCTATTGGCTTTCTACACACTCATTTTTTGTACAAATGTGCTCCACCATGCACCCGCGTGTTTGTTTGTGGGAACGAGTGCGTGTGTGCACCTCTTGTCTTTCACACACGTAGTCCATGTGTGTGAGATATGCTAGGATATGGTGAGGGAATACATGTCAATGCAATTTGTGTGAAGGAGAGGCCTATATACATACATGTATGTGCATGGGGCCGGGGTGATATACGAGAAGGGAGGGGAGGGTCGACCGCGCGAGATATCGATAGAGACAGATAGATGGAAGAGCTCTACAAGCATACAAGTACTAGGATATGGGGGAGGGGGATGGAAGATGGTGCGAGGGTCCAAGTGGAGGGAGACTATGAAGGAGTGCACAAGTGCGAGATCAATATTTAAAGAGAGGGGGCGAGTGCGCAGTTGCGTGCAGTGGCAGAGCCATGAAAAATAAATGAGCCAGGGGGCAAGCATTGCAAATCCTTTATGGGGAGGGTAAATTCATCAACTTAAACCATTTTAACAGCAATTGATCTACTGATCACATTCATATTAGCCTCAATATATAGTGATGTTTGGGGGGGGGGGCAGGGCCCTTGCCGCCCCCTGTCTTCACCACTGTGCGCGCGTCTGAGAGATTAAGTAGAAGGCATGGATGATGGATATATAATGTGGGTGTATTAGCTATGTAATCCTATAGATAGAGGTATAGATTGATCGATGTGTACGTGGGAAAGATGGTGAGACCTGACTAGATATATAGATCGATCGGTTTATGTGGAAAACTGGGAAAGACCTAGGTATATATACACACAAATAGAGGAACATCAATCGTTGCGCATGCATGTGAGAGATAAACAATGCCCAACGTGATTAAGAGGGGGAGGTGTGTGTGTGTGCATGCATGGGAGACCGACCTGAAGAAAAATATTGCATGTGTGCGATGGATAATGCCGAGTGGTAGTGTATAACATCCCAAAATTCTAAATTTTGGAATGTTATATTAAATAAATAGTTTTGATTGTAAATTTGATTGTTTGTGTGATTGATTGTATGAAATTGAGTGGAATTTTATACTTTTTGAAATTTGAATGAGAGGGAATAAAAGGACTTCCCCAAAACTTTCATCTTTGCATTTTGATCTCCACGAATTCAAATTCATTTCATCACAAAAAACTCTAAAGTGAGGATAATATGACTTCTTCCATTTAAAGAAATGAAAAGGGATTTGAAATGATTTGAATTCCATTTGAAAATATTTCAAATTCAGAAACTTTATGCAACTCAATGATTTTCATGAGAGAAGATAAAATGACTTCTTCAAATCATATGAAATATGAGTTGAAATTTTAAAAGAATCAAATTTAAAGTCCATTTGAAGGTATTTTTAAAACCATTTTCAATTTGGAGTTATTTGGTTTTATTCAAATTATTTTTATCCAAAAATAAAATAAATGGAAATAATGGTAAAATGATTCCCTTCAATGGAAAATTAGGAGAATAAAAATTTGACATCATTTTGGTATTTTATAAATGATTTTTATTGGGTTTTATTTCAACAACAACACTATTTGACTTTTGTGAATTTTTGTGTATTTTATTTGCCTCTTAAAATAAGTTCACGTTTTAGGAAATCTTTTTCTGAAAATTTTGATATATTATTTGTCTATGTATGATATTTATTTATTCACTTTTTGTATTAGTTTTTTTCTTTGTTTGGTTGTTTGTTTTTTAAAAGCCAAAACAGGTCGAAGCCACTTAGGCCCACCTCTCCTTCTCTCTCTCCCCTGCCGATCTCACCCTCAGTCCACGTCCGAGCGCCATGCGAGCGCCAAAACGCTACACACTGATCGCCCGATCCCTCGCTCTCTCTTCTGCGGACGCCGACAGGCGGGCCCCGCCCCTCTTTTTCTTCCTATGCATGCAACGACGCACTAGAGCGTGTTCGACTGCCGCCGGAATCCCAGAGATCTCGGGATCATGATCCCCGATCTGCCCCCTCCTCCAAGCACCCCTTGTCCTATATAAGCCGCCCTCCCTCGTCTGTTTCCACCCCTAAAGACGCCCCAACCCCTCTCCCCCGCCCGTACTGCCTCGCCGGAGCCCGAGCTCCGCCGCCCTGCCATTGCCGCTGCAGCACTCAACCCCGACCAGCTTGCCGCCACCTGAGATCACCACCTTAACCCCCTCGCTCGTCCGCATCTCCCCGTGCCCTCGCCCTCGCCCGAAACCCACTGGAGCGTCGTCATCCGCTGACACCCGAACGCCATCGCCGCCTCAACCTCACCACCGTCCTCCTTCGACGTCCCCGAGATCCACCTGGGCCACCACCATGATCACCTTCGTCCGCTACATCCTCCCGACGAGTTCACCGAGCTCGCCAACGACCGGAGCGCTGTCCCCGTCAACCACCGAAGCCGAAGCACCTCGCCGGAGCTCAACCGCCGCCGCTGTAAGCTCTCACCTCTCCCTACACCGTCCGATCTAAAATAAACGCCCTAGATTAGATCTACTTTGAACAGTTAGGTTTTTTACTAGATCAATGTAGCTTCGGTTTATTTACGGTTTAGATCTAATCGGTTTAGCCGGTCAGTTTTTGTTTTACTAGCACGTGTGGTTTTGTTAAGTATTGGCCAAGCGTAGTTTAGTTACCTAATGCCCATCTCTTAGCCTAGTAGCAGTAGGCCACGTAGCACTTTCCCGTTTTGTTTTATTTTATTTTATTTCGTTTCTGTTTCAAAAATAGAATAGTTCTGTTTTTAGAAAATCAATATCTTTTAGGGTTTTAATCCAAATTGAGTGATTCTTTTTTCTGTAGTTTCAAAATTTTATGAAGTTTATTCTTGTGCCTTTAGTTTTCAAAATTGAGTAATTTAAATTTGAATTTGATAAAATTTGTTCAAATCTCTAATTTGGTCATATTTTGAGTTTTACAAAGTATTTTTGATTGATTCTTTTTGCTACGGTTTTGTTATTGTTTTGTCTACCCAGTAGGATATAAAGATTTATTTTAAACTATAGTTTTAGGCAAAAACAATACTGTTTTAGTTCTAGCTTTGTTTTAGCCTTTTCTTTATAGTTTTAATTGTTTTTAAATTATTTTTTGTCATTTTTGACAAATTTAGTTTTGTTTCTGTTATTGAAAAGTAGACAAATTTATTCTTATTTTAGAATTTTATTTTGTTTAGTTTTGTAGGAAAGCTTGTATAGGTCATAGTTAGAGTTTTATAAAAGCTTTTTATGTATTTCTTTTTGCTACTAAAAGTTTATGATAAATAATTTCTGTTAAATTAGTTGTTTACATTTTCTTTTCTGTTAATTTATTAGTTTAGTGTTTTAATTATTGTTAAGTTTTTTACTTAGGACAAAACTATTTTGTGTTATGTCTTAGAGTTTTATTTAGTAGTATTGTTGTGTAGTTTTCCATGGTTTTATTTGATGTCCCTTGTTGATTTGCATTTTATTTGTTGATTTTATTATGAGTTTTAGTATTGCTTGCTAGTATGTTTTCTTATATGAATGCTTTGTCTGTTTAATATAGATTTTCAACGGAGTGTCGAATAGTTCTACCAAGTCATTATTCTGAGAGCATTATTATCTTCATCAAGTAATACCAGGAAAGTTCACGTTGACCATGCTTTTCATACCTATGTTTTTATTGCATTTAGTGTCATCTTTGCAACAACCCCTCCAGTTGTGATATTGAATCCTTGTAGTTGAGTAGTATGCATGAGGTAGGAACCCATCACCTTGCTACCAAGCTCGGGACGTTGTTTAGTTTTAAATGCTACACTATAGTAGACAAGGTTGGTATGAGTGTTCGTGAGTGGTGCGAATAAGGAGGACTCTACATCAATGACGACAAATTCATGATGGCATCTGCAAGGACTGCATCTTCAGGACCCCAAGACTCGAGACAAGAATTCAATACACACTACTGGGTGAAGGATGGTTTAGATGGGCTCCCTGGAGCAACCAGTGGATGACCTGGGATGCATGGAGAAGCGCCATGACATCTTGCGGAAAGCTTCACCCAGACTCAAAGAGATGGAAGAATACTTCATGCCCGGAAGCTTACCTGTGCAACCGCAAGTCATTATGGGGTCTGGCTTGGTTGACTTTAGTTGTGACTCTGGCTGGGACGGTCCTAGCAGATGTAGAACTATGGTAGGATAGGATGAGCACCGGACAATGGTCAGTGGAACTCTTTGGAAGATCATGTTTTGGTTGTCTTGTTCTCAAACACCATGAAGTGCAAGAACGTAAAAAGAGGGATCAAAACTTGCGGGTAAAGTGTACAAACCTCTGCAGAGGGTTAAAACCTAATCGATTAGCCGTGTCCCCGGTTACGAACAATTTGAGCCTCTGGACTTGGATCTATCTCGGAACTCTCAACATCGGACTGATAACATAATTCTGGGCAACTTATGATGATTTGGGCTTTGGGACATCGGTTGGCGGAACCATGCCATGATAGAAAACTTTGTAATACAGACTCCTGATATTCCTTTGTTATACGAATAATAAAATTAGCTTTTACGCAAAAACCTCAGACACATAGCCACAAAGCCATATTGCATATAGAATAGGTTATCATCTGCTTTGTCTTATTGTGATCTTGCCAGTACATTCAATGTACTGACCTACATGGCTGCAACGTCTCATGTTGTAGATATTTATTCGTTGAGTAAGAGTTACGATACAGGGTTACGGTCTACACTCAACTTGCCGATGGCATTGATGGGACTCCACACCCGTTTGGTTGTTTCCGCTGAGACTTATGAGGTATATATCAGTTTTACGTTTTTTATACATGTGATTGCACTTTGATATATATGTTGATGTACTCTGTGTGCCAGCATACTGATCCAGGGATGGCACAGATACACAAAGACTTGATCGTCTGAGGTCGGGTCGCTATAGATATGGTATGAGAGCACATGTTGACTGTAGGACGTGACCCTAGAAATCGGAAAGCCCCTAGGATAGGAAATCTCTAAAACTTTAATATCAAAAGAATCCATTACTTCTCGTCTTTTCTGATTTTATCAAATAGTCCCTCTTACCTCAAATAGTTAGAATATACCATATCCGCTTTTGACCATTCGGAGGATCAACTGAAGCCACTCCAAGAAGGACAAGATATCAAAAAACTGATAACCACTTCAGAGTAAAGAGGATTTCACCATGCATTAGAAGATTTGAAGCTACAACAGTTGAAGACTCGGAAGACTTGAAGAATTTGAAGACTCCGAAGATTTATTTGACCTTTAGAAGACCAAACCCTTGTTATATACTTACGTTAGATGCGACGATTTGTGAGCTGTCATTTGTTTGATGTTTTTCCGACAGCCACAAAATAAAACCCGTTTCTTCCAAAACTATTGTTTATATTGTGTGTATCTCACTCTATCTCCCGTATCTCATCCCAAAACCCTTGGACCCAATAGATGATGAATAAATATGGAGTTGTATTCCCGAGATCAATGACACAACCGGAGATAGCACAATGGATACGGAATATGGAAGATCGCATGAAGGAGCACCGTATTGAAGGAGAGTATATGGTGTTGCAACATGGCGAGAGATGCATCAAGCTATACAAGGATGGAATGTAGCAAAAGCTTGGGAAGAATTCAAGACGATTCTATTGAGGTCTCGTCTTATCAAGAAGCCATGTGACCGTAAAATGAAGAAGCAAACTTGGGCATGCAAGATATGTGGAGAAATAGGACACACCCATGAGGAACACATGGATGGAAACCCTTATTGTGAGGAAAAACACCCAGAGGAAGAATGCCCAGCTAGGCAGGTGACTTGTTTCCTGTGTGAAGGAACTATGCACTACCCTGCTCAATGTCAAATTTACCCCAAGGTACAAGAAATTACCAAGCAGCGAAAAGAAGCCCCGAGGGAAAGTTTAGAAGAATCCGTGATGAAGGAAGTTATTCAAGATCCTAATGGAGAAGGCCTAAACAGATTTTTCTCCCAACCTGCTATTCATGTGGAGAAGAAGGACATTTTTCACAGTATTTCACAAAGGAAAGCCAAGAGTATCTGGGACACTTCCCAACAGCAGAAGTGAAGTTTGACCATCAGAAAATAGAAGCTCTGGTCATTACGGAGACACTCAGGAAGAGAAAACAAAGGCATCCCCAGAACAACCCAAGTTCTACGGAGAAGGACCTGAGTCATATCACGTGTTACAAGTGCAAGGATTTAGGCCATTACGCTGATAAATGTACAGAAAAGAAGCTAAAAATCAAAGGAGCCTACATAATCACAAAGAAGTCCCGAGACATGTCGGGAGTCATTTGTTTTTCGCTACAAGGAAGCAGGAAATTTTGCTAGGGAATGTTTAGATCAAAAAAAGCTGGAGCTGAGTAGTCGATATTTTGATATGGATATTAAGAGTGGTAGAATTTTTTTTATTTTCATAAGTTCAATGAGTTGAGTTATGTAACGGGTGCTCAGAGGTTGTAATGAATTCATGAAATCAGCAAAGTTAATGTGTCATGATTTCATACGTGGATTTTTTTGAGTTGTTACTCTATGAACAAAGATTTTAACCATTTTCTAGGATATGAGAAATATGGTCTATGGATGAAATTGTGCATTTCACTCTAAGGGGGTAGTACTCTATGAGAACACTAGATTTATGGAAAGGAAAATGTATTCGACAGAGTGGAGTTTGGATGAATTAAGTTTAAGAATTTTATTTGATATATTGATTACCCCAAGAGTATGAAGGAATGAAGTAATGTCAGATATAAAGGAGGTGTAATGTTGGAATATGGAACAATATTAACTCGAAGGATGGGTTAAAGCTGTGCAAGTATTGAAGTGTGTCCATAACCCACAGGCCCAGGAATTAATAAGGATCAAGTATCCACTGAAAGAACAAATTTTGGGAATAAACTGCGATTTGAACAGCAGTCGTTCCTTAGGAGGTCATAATACGTCTCCAACGTATCTACTTTTCCTAATGCTTTTCCTCTTGTTTTGGACTCTAGGTTGCATGATTTGAATGAAACTAACCCCGGACTGACGCTGTTTTCAGCAGAACTACCACGGTGTTGTTTTTGTGTAGAAATAAAAGTTCTCGGAATGGAACGAAACTTTATGAGGAATTTTTATATAATAAAATAGAATTTCTGGAGCCAAGACCTACCGAAGGGGGGCACCTGGGTGGGCACAACCCACCAGGGCGCGCCCCCCTCACCTGGCGCGCCCAGGTGGGGTGTCCCCACCTGGTGGCCCCGCAGACCCTAATTCCAACTCCACAAATACCTATTTTCCGAAAAAATCAAGGAGAAAGAATTATCGCGATCCACGAGACGGAGCCGCCGTCACCTCATGTTCTTCATCGGGAGGCTAGATCTGGAGTCCGTTTGGGGCTCCGGAGAGGGGGATCTTCGTTCTTCATCATCACCAACCCTTCTCCATCGCCTATTCCATGATGCTCCCCACCGGGAGTGAGTAATTCCTTTGTAGGCTCGCTAGTCGGTGAGGAGTTGGATGAGATTCATCAAGTATTCGAGTTAGTTTGTTAGGGCTTGATCCTTAGTATCCACTATGTTCTTAGATTGATGTTGCTATGACTTTGCCATGCTTAATGCTTGTCACTTTGGGCCCGGGTGCCATGATTTCAGATTTGAACCGTTATGTTATCACCATTATATCCATGTTCTAGATCTGATCTTGCAAGTTATAGTCACCTAATACGTGTTATGATCCTGCAACCCCGGAGTGACAGAAACCGGGACCACTCCCGGTGATGACCGTAGTTTGAGGAGTTCATGTATTCACCACGTGTTAATGCTTTGTTCTGGTTCTCTATTAAAAGGAGGCCTTGATATCCCTTAGTTTCCAATATGGACCCTGCTGCCACGGGAAGGTAGGACAAAATATGTCATGCAAATTATTTCCATAAGCACGTATGACTATTTACGGAATACATGCCTACATTGTATTGACGAACTGGAGCTAGTGCCGTATCACCCTAGGTTATAACTGTCTCATGATGAATATCATCCAACAAGTCACCGATCCAATGCCTACGAATTTATCCTATATTGATTCTTGCTAAGTTACTACTGTTGTCATCACTGTTACACTTGCAAAAAAACTACTACTATCACTGTTACTGTTGCTACGTATAAAAACTATCATATTACTTTGCTACTGATCACTTTGTTGCAGATAATTAATCTCTAGATGTGGTTGAATTGACAAGTTAGCTGCTAATACCTTCAAAAATTCTTTGGCTCCCCTTGTGTCGAATCTATAAATTTGGGTTGAATACTCTACCCATGAAAATTGTTGCGATCCCCTATACTTGTGGGTTATCAAGATCTTTTTCTGGCGCCGTTGCTGGGGAGCATAGCTATATTAGTTGAATCACTTGGGATTATTATCATATTATCAGTATGAAGAATCTGAAGGATGCTAAGACTAAGATTTTCCCTCTAAGACGAGGGGAGCTAAGGAACTGCCATCCAGTTCTGCTTTAGATTCACCTTCTGTTATATGTAAACTTGCAACACCACCACATGCTATTAATTCTGATATGTTGCAAGTTATTGATGATGGTACTTCTACTATGGATAATGCTTACGATGATGCTAGTACCTTGCTTAATGATGATGTTCCACTTGGTGACTTTCTTGATAAACAAATTGGTGGAGTAATACAACATGATGTTGTTGAATCTAATGATGAGCTTGAAACTGAAACTCCTGAAACACCTACTAGAACTAGCCCTCCTACATATGAATTTCCTAAGGTACTGGAAGGTTATGTTATGAGTGAAGAAATAACTAGAGATATTCTTGCTTGCAGAGATAGAGATGATCTAGATAAATTATTATGCAAGTATAAAGAAAAATCTCTGAATGCTAGAATGAAATGTGATCCTAAGTTTGCTACTTCACCTATCTTTATTGATGATAAGGATTATGAATTCTCTGTCGACCCAGAGTTAATTACTTTGGTTGAATTTGATCCTTTCCATGGTTATGAAACTGAAACTGTTGTAGCACATCTTACTAAGTTGAATGACATAGCCACCCTTTTTCTCATGATGAGAAAACTCGCTATTACTATATTCTCAAACTATTTCCTTTCTCATTAAAGGGTGATGCTAAATGTTGGTACAATACTCTTGCTCCTGGTTGTGTGCGTAGTCCCTAGGATATGATTTATTACTTCTCTGAAAAATATTTCCCTGCTCATAAGAAACAAGCTGCCTTGCAGGAAATATTTAACTTTGTTCAAATTAAAGAAGAGAGTCTCCCACAAGATTGGGGGAGGCTTTGCCAATTGCTTAATGCTTTGCCTGATCATCCTCTTAAGAAAAATGAAATACTTGATTCTTCTATAAAGGACTAACCGATGCTTCTAGGGACTTCCTAGATAGTTGTGCTGGTTGTGTTTTCAGGGAACGAACTATTGGACAAGTTGAAGAATTATTGAATAATATATAGAAAATTATCATGATTGGACTCTTCCTGAACCACCGCCTAAACCCACTCCGAAGAAGAGGGGTATATTATATCTCAGTCCTGAACATATGCAAGAGGCAAAGAAATGTATGAAGGAAAAAGGTATTAAAGCCGAGGATGTTAAAAATTTACCTCCTATTGAAGAAATACATGGGCTTAATACACCACCACTGCCTAAGGTGGTAGAGGTAAATTCTCTTATAAAGTTCAATGATAATGACAATCCTCACAGTATGCCTCCTAGTCAATGCCTTTATGAGTTTGAAAACTACATTAGGAAACAAGATCACTTCAATGCAAATGTTATGAAACAATTGAAATACAATTCTGATATGATTGCTCGCTTGAGTGACTTGTTACTTAGAATATCAAATGATGTTAGAGGTGTTGGAAAGCATGCTTCTATGTTTCAAACTCAGTTAGAACAAGTTGCAAAATCTCAAAGATAGTTGCTTGATGAAATGAATAATAATTTGCATGAATTTGCTGTTAGAGTTGCAACTAGAGGAGGTAAAATGACTCAGGAACCACTTTATCCTGAGGGACACCCTAAAAGAATGGAACAAGACTCACAAAGTGCCAACACTAGTGCACCTAGTTCTTCTAGAAAGAAAAAGAAAAAGAAAAATGATAGGACTATGCATGCTCCTAGTGAACCTGAAATAGAAAAACCTCCTGACATAGATAATGAAACTTTTATCTCTGATGATGAAACTCAGTCTGGCAATGAACATTCACCTAGTGATAATGAAAAATATAATGCTGATGTTCATGAAGACACTCAACCAAATAATAAAGAACCAGACAATGATGTTGAGATAGAATCACATGTTGATCTTGATAACCCACAACCTAAGAATAAAAGATATGACAAAACAGACTTTGTTGCTAGAAAACACGGTAAAGAAAGAGAACCATGGGTTCAAAAACCTATGCCTTTTCCACCTAAGTCAACTAAAAATAGTGATGATGAAGAATTTGAACGCTTTGCTGAAATGCTGAGGCCAGTCTTTTTTCGTACTCGCTTGACTGATATCTTGAAAATGCCTCCTTTTGCAAAGTATATAAAGGACATCATCACAAATAAGAGAAAAATACCGAAAGCTGAAATCTCCACTATGCTTGCTAATTATACTTTTAAAGATGGAGTACCTAAAAAACTTGGAGATCCGGGAATTCCAACTATACCTTGCTCCATCAAAAAGAATTATGTGAAAACTGCTTTGTGTGATTTAGGAGCTGCTGTTAGTGTTATGCCTTTCTCTTTATATAAAAGACCTGAGTTGAATAAACTCACACCTACTGAAATATGTTTGCAAATGGCTGACAAATCAACTGCCATACCTATCGGTATCTGTGAGGATATGCGCATTGTTGTTGCTAATGTTACTATTTTGACTGACTTTGTTATACTTGAGATGCCCGAGGACGACAACATGCCGATTATCCTTGGTAGACCCTTCTTGAATACTGCAGGGGCTGTTATTGATTGCAATAAAAGCAAGGTCACTTTTCATATCAATGGTAATGAGCATATGATGCACTTTTCGAAGAAACAATTCCAAGTGAATGGTATTAATGTTATTGAAAAATCTCCGACAATCATGATTGGAAGTTTTCAAATACCTCTACCTACTGTCAAAAAGAAATATTAAATGCTTATTGTTGGGGAAATTCATATCCCCATTGAGGTAACTTAGTGATTTACGAAAGTTCTTCGGTTTCATGCTAATCGAAAGTGGTCGTTAATAAGACTTGATCAACCTTATTAATGGATCATTTTTGAGCAGTATGAAGTTGATGAATTTAGTAAGCACTACCTTCTGTCCCTACTTTTTGTTTTTTGTTTTTATTAGTTAAAGAAAATAAAATGCCTTGTTTTGTCTGCTTTCTAATTTTCTCATGCAATAAAAAATGACCCAAAAATAAAATTTCTCAGAATGCCCTGAAAATTTTATGAATATTTCTGAATTTTTGGTGCAAATAACATCAGAGGGAGGTGCACCAGGTGGGCACAACCCACCTGGGCGCGCCAGGACCCCCCGGCGCACCCTGGTGGGTTGTGGTCCCAACGTGGCCCCCCTCACTTATCTCTTTATACCACATCATAACCTACCTCCAGAAAAAATCTCCATTGCTCTCTCTCCCATGTTCTTGCTCTCAAACCCGCGGATTTTGATCTCTTTGCTCGAAGCTCTGTTTTCGAAACTGTTTCAGGGGATTGTTGCTTGGTATGTGACTCCGCCGTTTGTCCAATTAGTTTTTGTTTTAGTGGTTTATATTTTGAATAATTAGCTACTCTTGGTGCTGCTGTAGATGAGCTTGCATGTTGAATTCCTAGTGTTCTAAGTAGTTTGAATGCTTGCTATGGTCTCTATGTATCCCTATGAGTAGTTGGTATCATTTTTGTGAAGTTATGTTGAGAAAATTTTGTGGGCTAATAAATTTCAGAATTTTGTTCATAGGAAAACCATGAATATCTTTAGGAAGTTTGGCTCTAAGAAGAACTCCAAGGGTGTTATTGGGGAGTCATCTGATAGTGATCTTCATCCTCGGAGGTTGGCGGAACTACGGCTGTGTGAATGGCTGCACACCCCGTTCCTAGAATTGGATGGAATCCTTCAGGAGTTCACGCAATATGCTGCTAATGCCGGCCTCACTGACATCATCGCAGATGAGTGTGAACAGCACCAAATCCTCACAAACATCTTTGTTCAAAGTTTTACTTTCCTGCCTAGGAATAACCCTCCTAAGTATTTCAAATGCTTCTACACAATCATCATCAAAGACAAAAGGAACATATTTTTGTAAGAGATTAGCCAGAGGCCTGGAAATTTTTGAGAAATCTTTAATGAACCTCCTATAAAACCCGGCATGACCAAGGAAACTTCTTATACCTTATGTCCTTTGGACATGACATCTTTTCAATAGCATCAACTTTAGCTTTATCAACTTCAATACCTCTTTCAGAAATTTTATGCCCCAAGACAATACCTTCATTAACCATAAAGTGACACTTCTCCTGATTCAAGACAAGATTAGATTCTTCACATCTCTGCAAAACTCGATCAAGGTTGCTTAGGCAATCATCAAAAGAAGTTCCATATACGGAGAAATCATCCATGAAAACCTCAACAATCTTTTCACAAAAGTCAGAGAATATAGCAGTCATACATCTTTGAAAGGTAGCGGGTGCATTACATAAACCAAAAGGCATACGTCTATAAGCAAAGTTTCCAAAATGGCAAGTAAAAGTGGTATTTTCCTGATCCTCTTTTGACACAGGTATTTGAGAGAAACCAGAATAACCATCTAGAAAGCAAAAGTGTGTATGTTTGGATAATCTTTCTAGCATTTGATCAATGAAAGGTAGAGGGTAATGATCCTTTTTAGTAGCTTTATTTAATTTGCGGAAATCAATTACCATTCTATAACATGTAACAATTCTTTGTGGGATCAATTCATCTTTATCATTTGGAACAACAGTAATACCTCCTTTTTTAGGGATACAATGGACATGACTTACCCACTGACTATCAGCAACAGGATAAATTATACCTGCCTCCAGAAGCTTTAGTATTTCTTCTCTTACCACTTCTTTTATCTTAGGATTTAACCGTCGTTGGTGATCAACAACCGGTTTAGCATCTTTTTCCAATTTTATTTTGTGCTCGCATAGAGTGGGACTAATGCCCTTAAGATCATCAAGAGTATATCCAATAGCAGCACAGTGCTTCTTCATAGTTTTCAATAATTTCTCTTCTTCTTGCTCTGAAAGTTTAGCACTAATAATAATAGGATATATCTTTTTTCATCAAGATAAGCATATTTAAGAGTATCAGGTAATGGTTTAAGCTCAAACACAGGATCACCCTTGGGTGGAGGAGGATCACCTAGAATTTCGATAGGCAAGTTGTGTTTCAAAATAGGTCCCTGTTTGAAGAATACTTCATCTATTTCCCTTCTTTCATTCATAAACATATCATTTTCATGGTCTAGCAAATATTGTTCTAAAGGATCACTAGGAGGCATGGCAATAGAAGCAAGACCAATAATTTCATCTTTAATAGGCAATTCTTTATCATGGGGTTGTCTATGAAATTTAGCAAAATTAAAATCATGAGACATATCCCCTAAACCAACAGAAACAATATCCTATTTGCAGTCTATCTTAGCATTAATAGTATTCAAGAAGGGTCTACCAAATATAATGGGACAAAAGTCATCTTGTGGGGAACAAAGAACAAGAAAATCAGGAGGATATTTAATTTTCCCACACAAGACTTCAACATCTCTAGCAATCCCAATCGGTGAAATAGGATCTCTATTGGCAAGCTTAATTGTAACATCAATACCTTCTATCTCAGCAGGTGCAATATCATGCATAATTTCTTCATATAAAGAATGATGTATTGCACTCGCACTAGCACCCATATCACATAAGCCATGATAGCAATGATCTCCTATTTTAATAGAAATAACAGGCATGCCTACAACATGTCTATGTTTATGTTTAGTATCGGGTCTAGCAATCTAGCAGCTTCACCACAAAAGTAAATAACATGCCCATCAATGTTATCGGACAAGAGATCTTTAACCATAGCAATACTAGGTTCGACTTTAATTTGCTTAGAGGGTTTGGGTGTTCTAATGTTACTTTTGTTGACCACAGTTGAAGCTTTAGCATGATCCTTTATTCTAGCAGGAAAAGGTGGTTTCTCAATATAAGCGGTAGGAACAATAGGATCAACATTATAAGTGATAGTCTTTTCTTCAACTTTAATAGGTTCAACTACTTTTACTTAAATGGGAGGATGATATTTAAGCCACTCCTCCTTATGGAGATCAACATGAGTAGCAAAGGATTAACAAAAAGAAGCTACTATCTTAGAGTCAAGTCCATATTTAGTGCCAAATTCACAAAAAGCATTGGTATCCATAAAAGATTTAACACAATCAAACTTAGATGTTATACCTGACTCCTTACGTTCCTCAAGTTCCCAATCTTCAGAGTTGCGTTTAATTCTTTCCAATAAATCCCATTTGAATTCAATAGTCTTTATCATAAAAGAACCAGTACAAGAAATATCGAGCATGGAGCGATTATTGAGAGAAAGCCGAGCATAAATTTTTTGAATAATAATTTCTCTTGAGAGCTCATGATTGGGGCATGAATATAACATTGACTTAAGCCTCCCCCAAGCTTGAGCGATGCTTTCTCCTTCGCAAGGCCAAAAATTATATATATAATTACGATCACGATGAACCAGATGCATATGATAAAAATTCTAATGAAATTCCAATTTCAATCGGTAGTAGTTCCATGATCCAATATGATCACATAGCCTAAACCATGTTAATGCCTTTCCCTTCAAAGATAAAGGGAAGACCTTCTTCTTGATAACATCCTCGGGCATACCTGCAAGCTTAAATAATCCACAAACTTCATCCACATAGATTAGGTGCAAATCGGGATGGAATGTTCCATCTCCTGTAAAAGGATTAGCTAGTAGTTTCTCTATCATACCCGGAGGAATTTAAATGTAAACATTTTCAGTAGGTTCAGTAGGTTGAGGAGAAAATCTTTGCTCTACTGGTGAGGGTGAAGATACCCTGAACAAGCACCTCAAAGGATTATGTTCCATAGTAACAAGTGACAGTAAATTTCAGCAAACTATATAAAATTTTCCTTACCAAATTCCACCTACCAAAGGCGCTTCACTCCCCGACAACGGTGCCATAAAAGAGTCTTGATAACCCACAAGTATAGGGGATCTATCATAGTCCTTTCGATAAGTAAGAGTGTCGAACCCAACGAGGAGCAGAAGGAAATGATAAGCAGTTTTCAGTAAGGTATTCTCTGCAAGCATTGAAATTATCGGTAACAGATAGTTTTGTGATAAGGTAACTAGTAACAGGTAACAAGCAATAAAAGAAAATAAGGTGCAGCAAGGTGGCCCAATCCTTTTTGTAGCAAAGGACAAGCCTGGACAAACTCTTATATGAAGGAAAGCGCTCCCGAGGACACATGGTAATTATCGTCAAGCTAGTTTTCATCACGCTCATATGATTCGCGTTCGGTACTTTGATAATTTGATATGTGGGTGGACCGGTGCTTGGGTACTGCCCTTACTTGGACAAGCATCCCACTTATGATTAACCTTCTTGCAAGCATCCGCAACTACAAAAGAAGTATTAAGGTAAACCTAACCATAGCATGAAACATTTGGATACAAATTAGCGCCTTACGAAGCACGCATAAACTAGGGTTTAAACTTCTGTCATTCTAGCAACCCATCATCTACTTATTACTTCCCAATTCCTTCCCCTAGGCCCAAACAATGGTAAAGTGTCATGTAGTCGATGTTCACATGACACCACTAGAGGAAAGACAACATACATATCATCAAAATATCAAACGAATACCAAATTCACATGACTACTTATAGCAAGACTTCTCCCATGTCCGCATGAACAAACGTAACTACTCACAAATCATATTCATATTCATAATCAGAGGGGTATTAATATGCATAAAGGATCTGAACATATGATCTTCCACCAAGTAAACCAACTAGCATCAACTACAAGGAGTAATCAACACTACTAGCAACCCACAAGTACCAATCTAAGGTTGATGGAGATTGACCCCCTCTCAATGAGAGAATCGATGGTGATGACGTCCCCCTCCCGGAGGGATGTTTCCCCGGCAGAATAGCTCCACCCGAGCCCTAGATTGGTTCCGCCTCGTAGCGGCGGAGTTTCGTCCTGAGAGCTTGCTTATGATTTTTTTCCAGAGCAAAAGACTTCATATAGCCAAAGATGGGCACCGCAGGCCTGCCAGGGGGCCCACGAGACAGGGGGGCGCGCCCAGGGGGTAGGGCGCGCCCCCACCCTCGTGGATGGTGGGTGGCC
This sequence comes from Triticum dicoccoides, assembly GCF_002162155.2. NCBI lineage: Eukaryota > Viridiplantae > Streptophyta > Magnoliopsida > Poales > Poaceae > Triticum > Triticum dicoccoides. Next base: position 176,154,952 of record NC_041380.1, read on the forward strand.
CCCTCTGGTGCTTCCTTCACCCAATATTTTTTATATATTCTAAAAATTTCTCCCATGGAGTTTCAGGACTTTTGGCGTTGTGTAGAATAGGTCTCTAATATTTTCTCCTTTTCCAGCCCAGAATTCCAGCTGCCGGCATTCTCCCTCTTCGTGTAAACCTTGTAAAATAAGAGAGAATAGACATAAGTATTGTGACATATAATGTGTAATAACAACCCATAATGCAATAAATATCAATATAAAAGCATGATGCAAAAATGGACGTATCAACTCCCCCAAGCTTAGACCTCGCTTGTCCTCAAGTGGAAGCCGATATCGAAAAATATGACCACATGTTTAGAGGTAGAGGTTTCAATAAAATAAAATATGGACATGAGGGCATCATGATCATTCTTATAACAACAACATAAATATATATTGTCATATGATTTCTTATGCTAAAGTAACAATTCAGTCACAATTCAAGGTATGAATCAGAAACTTCATTGAAAACTAACAAACTATAATCTCAGTCATTGAAGCAATTGCAATTTATCATAAAAACATTGTAAAGAGTCAATATATGAGCTTTTCAGCAAGTCCACATACTCAACTATCATTTAGTCTTTCACAATTGCTAATACTCACACAATATTTATGGGTATGAAGTTTTAATCGGACACATAGAAAGATAGGGGCTTATAGTTTTGCCTCCCAACCTTTTACCTCAAGGGTAATGTCGGCATTCTGGGAACGGGGGTCCCCAGACTTGCCTGCCTGCGGCCCACGGCGTGGCCAAGCAGCAGGCCGTACGACCCATCTTCACCAACAAGGCACCCAAGACCCTCGCGAGGGGCCAAGCCTCGCGAGGCGGACAACGCAAGACCTCCTCCCGAGCGGCCGAGCCAGGCAGGCTCACGAGGAGCGGAGATATCAAGGCGGGACGAACCTCAGGAGACTCTCGTGACGTGAGCCATGATGATCGACACCAGGCGGGCGCTAGGTGGGTGCCAGTGCGCGCATCGTCCTTGTTTCCCCTTTGGTGCAAAGGAGGCAAGCGCAGACGCGGAGTACCGAGGCCTCAGGCAAAGGTTGCCATTTTGGTGCAACAAGACCAAGACCAGGCGGATGGCAAGATGGAGGACATTGTGGAGCCCAAGACGATGTCACCCCAGAGCCTTTCACAGGCGTAGACTACCTTTTGTCAGGATAGCTTGTACTAGCTGTCCCCCTTCAAATTAGCCCGTCATTGTTGCCTCCCTTCCCGCTCAATATTTGGGAAGAGGACCAGGGCCTATATAAGTAGAGCTAGCCACCATAGTAGGGGAGAGATCTCATCAGACCCAGAAATACGCACAAGCCCGAAAGCACAAGAACACCTGAACCTCAGGAAGCTGTTCTTCCCTTGTACTGTTCATCATCAGCCCGAGAGGCAATCCACCACCCCCACACTAGAGTAGGGTATTACACCACAACGGTGGCCCGAACCAGTATAAACCCCGTGTCTTTTTGTGTTGTGAGTTCGTCGAGTTCGTCCGCAAGATCTTAGCGAGCTAGAGCATAGATCGGTAGGAGGGAATGACTTCACGCGCACCCCAGTGTTTGAACCTTAAGGGTTAGCTGGAACCCCACATCTGAAATTTGGCGCGCCAGGTAGGGGTGCGCCATAGCTTCCCTTCCGTCAGTTCATCGCTCCGTCGCTCCGTCGTCTCCATGGCGGACGCTCGCCGTGCTCGAGATGAGCGTCGGGCTGCCCTCGCCGTCCGCGTCGCTCAGACGGCTCCCGTCGGCGGGCCACCTCGTCGTTCTCCGTCCCCCGCCGCCAACGCTGCCACCGGCCCGGTGGGGAACGAGTAGCAGGCGTCCTTGCAGCATCCTTCGGTGCGGCAGGACGGCAGCACCGCTACTCCATCACTCACCCCTGCTAGTTCTTCATCTCACGCACACCGTGCTCCCATGGAGGCACGGGCTGCGCTCATCGCGGCCAACGAGCTCCTGCGTTACCGCCCCGTCGACGACCTCTATGAGGAGTGGCTCGACCGCGTCGCCGAACTCGTCTGTGCCGCAGGGGGCTCTCCAACACCGTCCCACTCTCTGCCTCCCCCTCAACCAGCTGCGAGCGACGGGGGATCATGGCATGCCTCCACCACCTCGACCCCAAGACGGTGCCTTGGCACCAAGGCGCGCGCCTCAACGGCGTGATCCACCGCGCCCGGTGCCCGCGCGTGAAGAAAGAGGCTGCGAAGAAATCCCGTGGCCGCGAGAAGCTGCACCGGTGCTCCCCGTGCCACCTTGTCAAGACCGTGTGCCGCTTACAGTGGTGTAGCGCGGACCTTGCCAAGACCAAGCTCCTCCTCAAAAGCGGGCCCCGACGACCACGGCTGGCTGCCGCGCCTTCACCCCCGAACTGTGTAGCGTCACCTGGCCAGGCAAGTTCAAGCCAGATCTACCTCCTTGATACAATGACACCACCGACCCCGCGGAGTTCCTGCAGCCTATGAGTTGAGCATCGAAGCGGCCAACGGCGACGAAAAAGTCATGGCGAACTGGTTTCCCATGGCTCTCAAGGATGGGGCTCGCTCCTGGCTCCTGAACTTGCAGCATGGCTCGATCTCCTCCTGGGACGAGATGCGCGACCGCTTCATCGCCAACTTCCAGGGCACTCGCGACCGCCCACCGGCCACGGGCGACCTACGCTGCATCAAGCAACAGCTAGGAGATACCTCCAGAAGTACATCCAGCGTTTCAACAACACTCACCTCAAGATCCCCAAGGCCACGGATGAGGCCATCATCTCCGCGTTTTCCGACGGCGTCCGCGACGTCAAGATGAAGGAAGAGCTTGCTATCCACGAGGAGCTATGCACATCTCAAGAGCTATTCAACCTGGCGACCAAGTGCGCAAGAGCAGAGGAGGGGCGCCTCTCTCTCCTTGAGCTGCCAGCTGCAGGAGTGGAGGAGAAGAAGGCCAAGGCCAAGGACGTGAATCGCAAAGAGGCAGTAGTGCTCGCAGCAGAGCCCACCACCAAGCGAGGCAGAGATCAGTCCGAGTCATCCAAGAATGGCCGTCCATTCTGCGCCTTCCACAACCTGAACACCCACAACACCAACGACTGCCAATAGCTCAAAACCATACGAGAAGGACGCTTCGGTCGACGCCACGAGCGCAACGACCGGGGCTACGACCGCGGAGGAGGACGCGGAGGCGGATGCTGGGACGACCGTGGCCCATGCCAGGAGTGGCGCTACCGACCTCGTGAGGACCACTGGTAGGACCAACCTCGCGAGGGCGCCTAGAGGGACCTGCATCGTGAGGATCGCCCCTAGGGCAACGCCGGTCTTCCCCCGTTGCCTCCACCAAGAAGGAATGACGACCACCACCAGGACGAGGGGGCTAGGGGCTTCCAGGAGCCGCATGCGATCGCTTGCATCTTGGGCGGTGCTCAAGCCCCAGCTTCTCAACGTGTCTTCAAATAGTTTGCTCGCGAGGTGAACGCGGTGCTCCCCAAGCTCGAGGCCACGCACCCGCTCAGGTGGTCCCAATGTGCCATCACCTTCGACTCGGCAGATCAGCTCAAGTGCGCAGCCACCGCTGGCGCACTCCCTATGCTGTGTTCCCCAGTCATCAGCAATGTGCAAGTCACCAAGACTCTCATCGACGGTGGCGCAGGGCTCAACGTCCTATCCGTCGACACGTTCGACAACCTCCAAGTGCCCTATGAGCAGCTCCAGCCAACCAAGCCTTTCTCATGAGTGACTAACGGTTCCACCACACCGATAGGGCAAGTCCGCCTTCCCGTCACCGTCGGGGAGCGCAAGAACTACTGCACCGAGCTCATTGACTTCGACGTCGCGCACATCCGCCTACCGTACAATGCCATCCTCGGGTATCCAGCCCTGGCCAAGTTCATGGCAGTCACTTACCACGTCTACAATGTTCTCAAGATGCCTGGAAGCGGGGGAATCATCACGGTCCCATGCGAAGAAAGGGATGCGGTGTGCTCCCTTGAGCGCGCCTTCCAAGCCGCAGCAATCGACAACCCTGACAGCAGAAGTGAAGGCCCTCCAAAGACCATCCCCAAGAAGAAGTTGCCGTGCCGCGCAAGACCCCAAGAAGATGGCGTCGCGTCAGGAGCCTCGTCAGGATCAGCGCCTGCTCCAGGGGCACCTCCCTCCACCGCATAGGAAAGCGTGCCCGGCGCCCTCCTCAGACAGGACTCGGGGGCTCTCTCCTGGAGAGCCTCAGACCTTGCCAACCTCATGAGGGAGGCGCTTGGGCACTACTTGGAAGCGTGCTTCACGACACACTTTCCTCAGGAGAGCACAGGGCAAGGAGTGCCCACCGCTCAGGAGTTCATGACCAAGACCACCCAGGAACTGCAAGAAGCAAGAGCCGTGTGCAGCCACAACAGCTCACAAGGCGCAGCCCCCCATCTAGGCGAGGATGCCGGGCTACGTGTCTGCGTCGACGTCCCAGGGCTCAACAAGGCCACATCTCAGGAATGCTTCTGGCCATCACGTGCGGGCCGTTGTGAGGGTCCACCACACAGCTACGTTCGCATGCCCTTCGGCTTGCTGAGCGTGGCGTCGGCCTACCAACGCAACCTACGGCGTGTACTGGTGGCTCAGGAGGCCAGGTACCACGCCGTCCTGGAAGAGATGGAGACAGTCTTCAGGGAGCCTCCCGAGCCCCCAGAGCCTCCTGAGGCTCAGGGTCCCGGTGGCTCATGAGGAGGCATTCCTTCAACGCGTGGCTTCAGTTGCACCAACTCTACTTCGTCTACAGAACCAGGTGACATCTTCCAAGTTCATTTAAGCCGGGAGCGCCCCTCGGGCTGCATTATTCCCAGGCCACATGGGTCCGTCCCTGTGGCATGTATCCCTTTTGCTTATGTCTTTAACTTACCTTGTTGGGGGCGCCCCTCGGGCTGCATCATCCCCACACCGCTCGGGCAGGACCCGGTGGCATGTATCTTCCTGCATTTATCCAAGTCGATCTGCTCTTCGTGCTTAACCTGCCAACTGCTATCACCTGCTCGATCATCGCCTCCCTCGGGGCCTCTACACAGGCACGGCGCTGGTGCATGGGTCCGTCCCTGCCACGACCGACAAATCTGAGTGGTCAAGCTTTGGCTCGCGGCACGCGCCATGCACGTCACCTCACCAGGCCCTCATTGCCTTCACTTCATCCAGACCAACCAGCGGTAGGCAGGCGGCAATAACGGCAAACCATGTTTCTTCTTGTGCCTGTCCACAGGGAACCCGCTGGAAGGATAGCAGGCGGCACCACGAGTCTCCTTTTCTCTCGTGCAATTCTCTTGCGCGTTAAAAGGGGGGATCCTGAGTGTCGCGACTCAAGAGCTCTTACTGGCTCTCCAGCCCTCACCCCCTGGCCTTGACCACGACATCGTGACCTGGCATACCAGTGGCGGCTGAGCTCGCTCGAGGGTCGGGACCTGAGGATGTAGAGCACTAAGAAGAGCTCGAGAGAAGGAAAACTCGTACGGACCGGCCTGGCTATGTCGCCTAAATTGGCGTGCAGCCCTAGCGCAACATCAGGAATCACCGCGAAGTCAGCAAGATAAGTCTCGCCCTCGGATCGGCTAAATATTTGGGCCTAGTAGTCGCTCACACCATGCCGCAACCCCGTTGCGGCCAAGTCATCTTCCTTTCTTTCCTTACCATGGCCGCTTGGGCACTAAGGGGGACCTCCTGAGCATCGCGCCTCAGGGGCTCTTACTGGACCTCGGGACGTGCACCTCCTGGCCTTGACCACGGCATCACGACCTGGCATACCAATGACGGCTATAGCCGCCTTGGGACCGGGACCCGTCAGCGTAGAGCAACAAGCTATCGCGAGGAAAGAAAGGGGGGACCGAGCCTTAACGGGACACACGTTCATCAAATCTTCATAACAAGGAAGATAAGTACAAAGGCATTGCAGATCCTTACATGCCCCCACGGGGTGATTCATGATTCTTCACAGAAAACAAAAGTTGATGCTAAGGGGAATCCTATCTACATCCTTCCATGGCAGACGCCATCATCAACAGTGGGCCCCGGGAGGCGGGCGCCAATCCCATCCAGATCAGCGGCGGCGGCGGCGGCCAGACGCCACTGCCCTGCTCCGAGTGCAGCGAGAGCTCAGGGGCACGGAGCTGTCGTCGCTCATCTCCGGAGTCTCGTAGAGCTCAGGAGAGCTGCTGGACTCCCAAGGGCTACTGCTGCTGGAGTGGTCGCGAGCGAAGCGCGCATCAGCCCCGTGCTCCTCTCTGCAGCAGCACTCCAGGCGGTGGCCCTTGGCGTCGAATACCTTGAAGAAGAGCGTGGAGGCACCGTCGTACTCGAAGTGGATCGCGAGGGCGCCCCTCACACGACAGACCCGTTCGACCTCGCCCCACCCGCGAGTCATGAAGATCTTGCCGGTGGGGACCGCTTCGATCTCCGCTCTGGTCGCCGGAGCACAGCAGTCATCATGCTGCAGCCAGAGCTCAAGAGGCCCCCTCGGCAGCATCACGTCAGAGAAGAACCGTGGGAAGCGAATCCAGGAGCTCGGAGGCATCGGCCCCCTCGGCAGCATCCAGGAGTCCGCTGCGTGGATGACACGCATCGCCGTGGCGCGGTGACCCCGGATGCGGCGTGGGCGGCGCTGCTTGTCACTTCGTCCTCTCGAGCTCTCGGCTTGGGCATACAAGGGTAGCGGGTACCCTGGTGGAGGCCGCTCGCACCAAGGCCTCGTCACCACTTGCACCGCCGCTTCGTCACGGCGATGGATCGACCTCTTCTTCGGCGGAAGTGGCTCCGGGACATCCCAGGGGGCTTTCCCCTTCTCTTCAGCGGAGAACCTTCTGATAGGCGCCATTGGAGCAAGTAGTAGAGCAAGGAGGAAGAAGCAAGCAAGTGAGGAAGAGATGGGCGACGGGGGCTCCGCCCCCTCTCCATTTATAGCAAGAGAAGGCCAACTGACACCTCCCACGATTGCAGGTAATGATGGTTCCCCTTGCATGTTGCAGGGACTTGTCAAGTCGTGTAGTTGCCGAGGCAACATGGGGAAGTGGAGACGCCCACGTCCAATCAACCGCCATGCGTCGATCGAGGCCGCATGCTTTTGGGGCCCGCGGTGCTCCGGAATTGACCCTTGGCTTCGCCGCGAAGCCAAGCCCGCGCGCACCTTGGGCCCGGGGGCTACTGTCGGAGTTCTGGGAACGGGGGTCCCCAGACTTTCCTGCCTGCGGCCCATGGCGTGGCCAAGCAGCAGGCCGTACGACCCATCTTCACCAACAAGGCACCCAAGACCCTCGCGAGGGGCCAAGCCCCGCGAGGTGGACAACGCAAGACCTCCTCCCAAGCGGCCGAGCCAAGCAGGCTCACGAGGAGCGGAGATATCAAGGCCGGGCGAGCCTCATGAGACCCTCGTGATGTGAGCCATTACGATCGACACCAAGCGGGCGCCAGGCGGGCACCAGCGCGCGCAACGTCCTTGTTCCCCCTTTGGTGCAAAGGAGGCAAGCGAAGACGCGGAGTACCGAGGCCTCAGGCAAACGTTGCCATTTCGGTACAACAAGACCAAGACCAGGCGGACGGCAAGACGGAGGTCATTGTGGAGCCCAAGACAGCGTCTGATACGTTTCCAACGTATCTATAATTTTTGATTGCTCCATGCTATACTATCTACTGTTTTGGACATTATTGGGCTTTATTATCCACTTTTATATTATTTTTGGGACTAACCTATTAACTGGAGGCCCAGCCCAGAATTGTTGTTTTTTTGCCTGTTTTAGGGTTTCGAAGAAAAGGAATATCAAATGGAGTCCAAATGGAATCAAACCTTTGGGAACGTGATTTTCTCATCGAATACAACTCAGGAGACTTGGACCCTACGTCAAGCCACATAATAGGAGGCCACGAGGTAGGAGGGCGCGCCTAACCCCCCCCCCCCCCAAGCGCGCCCTCCACCCTCGTGGGCCCCCTGTTGCTCCACCGATGTACTTCTTCCTCCTATATATACCCACGTACCCCCAAATGATCAGATACGGAGCCAAAACCCTAATTCCATCGCCGTAACTTTCTGTATCCACGAGATCCCATCTTGGGGCCTATTCCGGAGCTCCACCGGAGGGGGCATCGATCACGGAGGGCTTCTACATCAAAACCATAGCCCTTCTTATGAAGTGTGAGTAGTTTACCTCAGACCTATGGGTCCATAGTTAGTATCTAGATGGCTACTTCTCTCTTTTTGGATCTCAATACAATGTTCTCCCCCTCTCTTGTGGAGATCTATTCGATGTAATCTTCTTTTCGCGGTGTATTTGTTGAGACCGATGAATTGTGGGTTTATGATCAAGTCTATCTATGAATAATATTTGAATCTTCTCTGAATTCTTTTATGTATGATTGGTTATCTTTGCAAGTCCCTTCGAATTATCAGTTTGGTTTGGCCTACTAGATTGATCTTTCTTGCAATGGGAGAAGTGCTTAGCTTTGGGTTCAATCTTGCGGTGTCCTTTCCCGGTGACAGTAAGGGCAGCAAGGCACGTATTGTATTTTTGCCATCGAGGATAACAAGATGGGGTTTTCTTCATATTGCATGAGTCTATCCCTCTACATCATTCATCTTGCTTAAGGCGTTACTTTGTTTTTAACTTAATACTCTAGATGCATGCTGGATAGCGGTCGATGAGTGGAGTAATAGTAGTAGATGCAGGCAGGAGTCGGTCTACTTGTCTCGGACGTGATGCCTATATACATGATCATACCTAGATATTCTCATAACTATGCTCAGTTCTATCAATTGCTCAACAGTAATTTGTTCACCCACCGTAAAATACTGATGCTCTCGAGAGAAGCCACTAGAAAAACCTATGGCCCCCGGGTCTATCTTTATCATATCAATCTCCTACTACTTAGTTATTTACTTTGCCATTTACTTTGCCTTTATTTTACATTGCATCTTTATCATAAAAATACCAAAAATATTATCTTATCATATCTATCAGATCTTACTCTCGTAAGTGGCCTTATAGGGATTGACAACCCCTATTTGTGTTGGTTGCGAGGATTTATTTGTTTTGTGCAGGTGCGAGGGACTCACGCGTAGCCTCCTACTGGATCGATACCTTGGTTCTCAAAAACTGAGGGAAATACTTACGCTACTTTGCTACATCATCCCTTCCTCTTCGGGGAAAACCAACACAGTGCTAAAAGAGGTAGCAAGAAGGATTTCTGGCGCCGTTGCCGGGGAGGTCTACGCAAAAGTCAACATACCAAGTACCCATCACATACCCTTCTCTCCCGCATTACATTATTTGCCATTTGCCTCTCGTTTTCCTCTCCCTCACTTCACCCTTGCCGTTTTATTTGCCCTCTCTCTATCCTCCCTCTATTTTCCTCTTTTTGCCCGCTTGCTTTTTGTTTGCTTGTGTGTTAGTTTGCTTACTTGTCTTTATGGCTAGTTCTTTACCTTATGCCTCTATGTCTGAAATTGGGGATACTATTGTCGATAATAATTTTGATGCTCCTACTAAAGAACCCACTATCTCACATATAAAAAGATTCCATGTTGGTAGTGGTAATATTATTGGAAAAGGAGTTATTCAAGATTTCTTTACTTGTGCCGGTGCTTTACCCTCTATGGGTAGTTATATCCTTCATAGAACTAGTAGTCCTGCGGACGCTATTGCCATGCTTATAGTTGAACTTGAAAGGCAATTCATGCACATGCATCCTTCCATACAAAGGATTTTCCTAGAATTTTCTAATATTGAGCATTCTTCTGTTAAGCGTGCCGTTACTATCTTTTTGGCTCATGAGTTTCGGTTCATAATAAAAGAGGCCAAAGAAATCTTTGCGCATTATAGGGTGGACGCTTTCCGTCCTCCCATAGAGGCCACCCTCTTTGATCAAGAAGAAATAATGCGTTTTCAATCTCTAGACTATGTTGCTTTCAATGAAAATCTTAGAAAAAGGGTGCCTACCAATGTTTTAGTTGATAGAATTTCTGAACTTAATGATGATTTGGCTATTCAAAATAATGAATTGGGATATTCTCTTGAATATAGGCTCACAAAGTTCTGTCAAAAGAATGCTTATAATGATGAATTGGTTGTGCAATATGAAGGACCGAAGGAGGAACCTATACCTCCCAAGGTTGATCTTGGAGACTTTTGACCCAATAAATTTAGCCCTTTTGATTACTTTTGCTTGACTCAAAGAAAACTTGCTGCTGAACGTAGAGAATATGAAATGAGTTTTAATAATCTATCTTACTATTATGGCAATACCTAGATCCATTCTTGTTTGTTATGCCTAGCTAGGGGCGTTAAACGATAGCGCTTGTTGGGAGGCAACCCAATGTTATTTTTATTCCTTGCTTTTTGCTCCTGTTTAGTAATAAATAAATTATCTAGCCTCGGTTTTGGTTGTGTTTTTTTGTTTAATTAGTGTTTGTGCCAAGTAGAACCTTTGGGAAGACTTGGGGAAAGTCTTGTTGAACTTGCTGTAAAAACAGAAACTTTAGCGCTCACGAGAACTTCTGTAATTTTTGTTTGGAAAGTGCTATTTAGTTAATTATTTTTGCAGATGATTAATAGATAAATTCCTCACGTCCAGCAATTTATTTTAGAATTTTTGGGTTCCAGATCTTGCGGTAGCTACAGATTACTACAGACTGTTCTGTTTTTGACAGATTCTGTTTTTTTGTGTGTTGTTTGCTTATTTTGATGAATCTATGGCTAGTAAATTAGTTTATAAACCATAGAGAAGTTGGAATACAGTAGTTATAACACCCACACAAATAAAGAATGAGTTCATTACAGTACCTTGAAGTGGTCTTTTGTTTTCTTTCGCTAACGGAGCTCACGAGATTTTCTACTTTAAGTTTTGTGTTGTGAAGTTTTCAAGTTTTGGGTAAAGATTTGACGGATTATGGAACAAGGAGTGGCAAGAGCCTAAGCTTGGTGATGCCCATGGCACCCCTAAGATAATCTGAGGACACCTAAAAGCCAAAGCTTGGGGATGCCCCGGAAGGCATCCCCTCTTTCGTCTACTTCTATCGGTAACTTTACTTGGAGCTATATTTTTATTCGCCACATGATATGTGTTTTGCTTGGAGCGTCTTGTATTATTTGAGTCTTTGCTTGTTAGTTTACTACAATCATCCTTGCTGTACACACCTTTTGAGAGAGCCATACATGATTTGGAATTTGTTAGAATATCTATGTGCTTCGCTTATATCTTTTGAGTTATGTAATTTTGCTCTAGTGCTTCACTTATATCGTTTAGAGCACGATGGTGGATTTGTTTTATAGAAACTATTGATCTCTAATGCTTCACTTAGATTATTTGGAGAGTCTTAATAGCATGGTAATTTTCTTAAAATCCTAATATGCTTGGTATGCAAGAATAATAATAAAACTTTCTTATGAGTGTGTTGAATACTAAGAGAAGTTTTGATGCTTGATGATTGTTTTGAGACATGGGGGTAATAATATCAAAGTCGTGCTAGTTGAGTAGTTGTGAAATTGAGAAATACTTGTGTTGAGGTTTGCAAGTCCCGTAGCATGCACATATGATAAACATTATGCAACAAATTTGAAACATGAGGTGTTATTTGATTGTCTTCCTTATGAGTGGCGGTCGGGGACGAGCGATGGTCTTTTCCTACCAATCTATCCCCCTAGGAGCATGCGCGTAGTACTAAGGTTTTTGATGACTTGTAGATTTTTGCAATAAGTATGTGAGTTCTTTATGACTAATGTTGAGTCCATGGATTATACGCACTCTCACCCTTCCATCCTTGCTAGCCTCTTCGGTAGCGTGCATTGCCCTTTGTCACATTGAAAGTTGGCGCAAACTTCGCCGGTGCGTCCAAACCCCGTGATATGATACACTCTTTCACACATAAACCTCCTTATATCTTCCTCAAAACAGCCACCATACCTACCTATCATGGCATTTCCATAGCCATTCCAAGATATATTGCCATGCAACTTTCCATCATTCTGTTCATCATGACACATTCATCATTGTCATATTGCTTAGCATGGTCATGTAGTTGACATAGTATTTGTGGCAAAGCCACCGTTCATAATTCTTTCATACATGTCACTCTTGGTCCATTGCATATCCCGGTATACCGCCGGAGGCATTCATATAGAGTCATCTTTGTTCTAGTATCGAGTTGTAATCATTGAGTTGTAAATAAATAGAAGTGTGATGATCATCATTTTCTAGAGCATTGTCCCAAGTGAGGAATAAAAAAAGAGAAAGGCCATAAAAAAAGAGAAGGCCCAAAAGAAAAGAGAAAGGCCATAAAAAAGAAAAGGCCCAAGAAAAAAAAGAAAAAAAGAGAGAAAGAGAGAAAAAGAGAGAAGGGACAATGTTACTATCCTTTGCCACACTTGTCCTTCAAAGTAGCACCATGATCTTCATAGTAGAGAGTCTCTCATGTTATCACTTTCATATACTAGTGGGAATTTTTCATTATAGAACTTGGCTTGTATATTCCAACAATGGGCCTCCTCAAGTGCCCTAGGTCTTCGTGAGCAAGCAAGTTGGATGCACACCCACTAGTTTCTTTTGTTGAGCTTTCATACATTTATAGCTCTAGTGCATCCGTTGCATGTCAATCCCTACTCCTTGCATTAACATAAATCGGTGGGCATCTCCATAGCCCATTGATTAGCCTCGTTGATGTGAGACTTCCTCCTTTTTGTCTTCTCCACATAACCCCCCTCATTATATTCTATTCCACCTATAGTGCTATGTCCATGGCTCGCGCTCATATATTGCGTGAAAGTTTATAGGTTTGAGATTACTAAAGTATGAAACAATTGCTTGGCTTGTCATCGGGGTTGTGCATGATGATAGCATTCTTGTGTGAAAAAAATGAAACATGACTAAACCATATGATTTTGTAGGGATGAACTTTCTTTGGCCATGTTATTTTGAGAAGACATAATTGCTTAGTTAGTATGCTTGAAGTATTATCATTTTTATGTCAATATGAACTTTTGTCTTGAACCTTTCAGATCTGAATATTCATACCACAGTTAAGAAGAATTACATTAAAATTATGCCAAGTAGCACTCCACATAAAAAATTCTGTTTTTATCATTTACCTACTCGAGGACGAGCAGGAATTAAGCTTGGGGATGCTTGATACGTCTCCAACGTATCTATAATTTTTTATTGCTCCATGGTATATTATCTACTGTTTTGGACATTATTGGGCTTTATTATCCACTTTTATATTATTTTTGGGACTAACCTATTAACCAGAGGCCCAGCCCAGAATTGCTGTTTTTTTGCCTGTTTTAGGGTTTCGAAGAAAAGGAATATCAAACGGAGTCCAAACGGAATGAAACCTTCGGGAACATGATTTTCTCATCGAATACAACTCAGGAGACTTGGACCCTACGTCAAGCCACGCAACAGGAGGCCATGAGGTAGGGGGGCGCGCCTCCCCCCAGGCGCGCTCTCCACCCTTGTGGGCCCCCTGTTGCTCCACCGACGAACTTCTTCCTCCTATATATACCCACATATCCCCCAAACGATCAGATACAGAGCCAAAACCCTAATTCCACCGCCATAACTTTCTGTATCCATGAGATCCCATCTTGGGGCCTGTTTCGGAGCTCCGCCGGAGGGGGCATCGATCACGGAGGGATTCTACATCAACACCATAGCCCTTCCGATGAAGTGTGAGTAGTTTACCTCAGACCTACGGGTCCATAGTTAGTAGCTAGATGGCTTCTTCTCTCTTTTTGGATCTCAATACAATGTTCTCCCCCTCTTTGTGGAGATCTATTCGATGTAATCTTCTTTTTGCGGTGTGTTTGTTGAGACCAATGAATTCTATGTTTATGATCAAGTCTATCTATGAATAATATTTGAATCTTCTCTGAATTCTTTTATGTATGATTGGTTATCTTTGCAAGTCTCTTTGAATTATCAGTTTGGTTTGGCCTACTAGATTGATGTTTCTTGCAATGGGAGAAGTGCTTAGCTTTGGGTTCAATCTTGCGGTGTCCTTTCCCGGTGACAGTAAGGGCAGCAAGGCACGTATTGTATTGTTTCCATCGAGGATAACAAGATGGGGTTTTCTTCATATTGCATGAGTCTATCTCTCTACATCATGTCATCTTGCTTAAGGCGTTACTTTGTTTTTAACTTAATACTCTAGATGCATGCTGGATAGCGGTCGATGAGTGGAGTAATAGTAGTAGATGCAGTCAGGAGTCGGTCTTCTTGTCTCGGATGTGATGCCTATATACATGATCATACCTAGATATTCTCATAACTATGCTCAATTCTGTCAATTGCTCAACAGTAATTTGTTCACCCACCATAGAATACTTATGCTCTCGAGAGAAGCCACTAGTGAAACCTATGGCCCCCGGGTCTATCTTTATCATATCAATCTTCTACTACTTAGTTATTTACTTTGCCATTTACTTTGCCTTTATTTTACTTTGCATCTTTATAGTAAAATACCAAAAATATTATCTTATCATATCTATCAGATCTCACTCTCGTAAGTGGCCTTATAGGGATTGACAACCCCTATTTGCGTTGGTTGCGAGGATTTATTTGTTTTGTGCAGGTGCGAGGGACTCGCGCATAGCCTCCTACTGGATTGATACCTTGGTTCTCAAAAACTGAGGGAAATACTTACGCTACTTTGCTGCATCATCCCTTCCTCTTCGGGGAAAACCAACGCAGTGCTAAAAGAGGTAGCAACGTCACCCTAGAGCCTTTCACAGGCACAGACTACCTTTTGTCAGGATAGCTTGCACTAGCTGCCCCCCCTTCAAATTAGCCCGCCATTGTTGGCTCCCTTCCCGCTCAATATTTGGGAAGAGGACCAGGGCCTATATAAGTAGAGCTAGCCACCATAGTAGGGGAGAGATATCATCGGACGCAGAAATACGCACAAGTCCGAAAGCACAAGAACACCTCAACCTCAGGAGGCTGTTCTTCCCTTGTACTGTTCATCATCAGCCCGAGAGGCAATCCACCACCCCCACACTGGAGTAGGGTATTACACCACAATGGTGGCTCGAACCAGTATAAACCCCGTGTCTTTCTATGTTGTGAGTTCATCAAGTTCGTCTGCAAGATCTTAGCGAGCTAGAGCGTAGATCGATAGGAGGGAAAGACTTCGCACGCACCCCAGTGTTCGAACCTTAAGGGTTAGCCGGAACCCCACATCCGACAGGTAATGTCAACAATAATATTTCATGAAAATTCACATCCAATTAGCTATATATATCAAGATCTTTCCAACACATAGTGCTTGCCAAAGGATAAAATGTAAAAAGGAAAGGTGAAGATCACCATGACTCTTGTATGAAGTATAAGACAAGAATAAAAGATAGGCCCTTCACAGAGGGAAGCAGAGGTTGTCATGTGTTTTTATGCTTGGATGCACGAAATCTTAATGCAAAAGAATGTCACTTTATATTGCCACTTGTGATATGGACCTTTATTATGTAGTTCGTCGCTTTTATTTCTTCCACATCACAAGATCGTATAAAGCTTATTTTCTCCACACTAATAAATCATACATATTTAGAGATCAATTTTTATTGCTTGCAACAATGACAACTTACTTGAAGGATCTTACTCAATTCATAGGTAGATATGGTGGACTCTCATGGCAAAACTGGGTTTAAGGATATTTGGAAGCACATGTAGTATCTCTACTTGGTGCAAAGAATTTGGCTAGCATGAGGGGGAAAGGCAAGCTCAACATGTTGGATAACCCATTACGTTGTCTTCCTTGTCCAACATCAACTTTTTAGCATGTCATATTTTTAATGAGTGCTCACAATCATAAAAGATGTCCAAGATAGTATATTTATATGTGAAAACCTCTCTTTCTTTATTACTTCCTATTAATTGCAACGATGACCAAAACTATGTTTGTCAACTCTCAACAACTTTTATTCATCATACTCTTTATATGTGAAGTCATTACTCTCCATCAGATCCATATGATCTCTTTATTTCTTTTTATTCTTCCTTTTATTCCCTCAAGATCATAGCAAGATAACCAAGCCCTCGACTCAAAACTAATCTTTATTATATATAGCTCACGAACTCGATTACATAGGAGGATCATAAAGCAAAACTCAAAAACTAAATCATACTAAAACTTTATTCTACTAGATCAAGATATAACCAAAAGGATCGAACTAAGAAAAATGGTAAAGATAAAGGTGTGATGGTTATACGATATCGGGGCACTCCCCCAAGCTTGGAAGTTGCCAAGGGGAGTGCCCATACCCGTGTATTTATGTCTCTTTCTTCAGAGGTGGAGGAGATGGTGATGATGATGACAATTGTGCCTTCAACTTCTTCATGTTGTAATTGAGAATAGCGATCTCCTCCTTTAAATCATCGACCCCCGATTCCAGCTTCAAGATTTTGTCACATAAATCTCCTTTGCTTTTCTGCTGAAAATGAGAAGGAATAGATCGGTTGTTAGACAGTTTAGCCCTCTTAGGGAGACTAGACTTCTTAAACTTCACGTGCATATCCCCAGGTTGAGGTAGAGGAACATCCTCCTCCTCCGAACTTGAATCATTGATCATCCTCAAATGAGCACCCTCCTCATCATCTGTAGTTCGACCACAAGGAGATAGGTCCCCATAGGTCTTTGGGTCAGCAATGAGATGTGAGACATAGCTCTCTCCGTCGGAGTCTTGAGATGACATCTTGCTCTAAATCTGCAGCAGAAACAGCTCGAAACAAAACAGAGGATATTTGCGTGGTATGATGGTCAAAACCTTCAGGAGATTATATAATAAATTTTTACCGACCAAAAGAAGTGTCGTGCAAGAAAACAAAGTCCAGAGGGCACACGAGGTGCCTATGAGGCAGGGGGCATGCCCAGGGGGTAGGGCGCGCCCTCCACCCTCGTAGACGCCTCGTGTCCTTTCCGAACTGCTTCTTATTTTCCTATTTTCTTAATTATTCCAAAATAGAGAAAATTGCTATTAGAACCGTTTTGGAGTTGGATTACATACCGTACCACATACCTCTTCCTTTTCGGAGGCTGAAACGTTCTGGAGGGTGTCCCTTATATACTCCTCCGGGTTACGGTTTCAATAACATTAGTTTCGACATTTATAGGATTACCTGAGATATAATGTTTGATTCTTTGACCATTCACCACCCTCAGATTTGTGCCTTCAAAGTTGTTGATTTTTATGGCACTGGAACGATAGACCTCCTCGATAATGTAAGGACCTTCCCATTTAGAGAGGAGTTTTCCTGCAAAAAATCTTAAACGAGAGTTGTATAACAATACATAATCACCTACATTAAACTCACATTTTTGTATCCTTTTGTCATGCCATCTTTTAACCTTTTCTTTAAACAGCTTGGCATTCTCATAGGCCTGGGTTCTCCATTCATCAAGTGAGCTAATGTCAAATAGTCTCTTCTCACTGGCAAGTTTGAAATCATAATTGAGCTCTTTAATGGCCCAATATGCCTTACGTTCTAGTTCTAGAGGTAAGTGACATGCTTTTCCATAAACCATTTTATACGGAGACATACCCATAGGATTTTTATATGCAGTTCTATAGGCCCATAATGCATCATCAAGTTTCTTGGACCAATTCTTTCTAGATCTATTAATAGTCTTTTGCAAAATTAATTTAAGCTCTCTATTGTTCAGTTTTACTTGACCACTAGAATGTGGATGATATGGAGATGCAATTCTATGATTAACATTATACTTAGCAAGCATTTTACGAAAAGCATCATGAATAAATGTGAACCACCATCAGTCATTAAGTATCTAGGGACTCCAAACCTCGGAAAAATAACTTCTTTAAGCATCTTAATAGAGGTGTTATGACCAGCACTGCTAGTTGGAATAGCTTCTACCCACTTAGTAACGTAATCAACAACAACTAAAATTTGTGTATACCCATTAGAGGAAGGAAACAGTCCCATATAATCAAAGCCCCAAACATCAAATGGTTCTATAAAAAGTGAGTAATCCATAGGCATTTCTTAACATTTACTAATATTACCAATTATTTGACATTCATCACAAGACAAGACAAACTTACCGGCGGCCAATAAAAACCAGATTGCAATACCTTATGTGCAGTTCTATCTCCAGCATGGTGTCCTCCGTAAGCCTCGGAGTGACACTTGCGTAGGATCTAACAACATTCTCTAACCTAGAAAAGTTGTCTGCAACGGGGTTCTCAGCTCCCTTTCTATCACTAATTTGCAAATCAAATTCTTGTAGTAGGAGAACCCATCTAATAAGTCTAGGTTTAGCATCTTTCTTTTCCATAAGATATTTAATAGCAGCATGATCAGTGTGAACAGTTACTTTAGAATCAACAATATAAGGTCTGAACTTATCACAAGCAAATACAACTGCTAAAAATTCCTTTTCAGTAGTAGCATAATTTCTCTAGGCATTGTCTAGAGTTTTACTAGCATATTGGATAACATTTAATTTCTTATCAACTTTTGTCCTAGAACAACACCTATAGCATAATCACTAGCATCACACATAATTTCAAAGGGTAAATTCCAATCAAGAGGCTGAACAATAGGTGCAGAAATCAAGGCTTTCTTAAGTATTTCAAATGCTTCTACACAATCATCATCAAAGACAAAAGGAACATCTTTTTGTAAGAGATTAGCCAGAGGCCTGGAAATTTTTGAGAAGTATTTAATGAACCTCCTATAAAACCCGACATGACCAAGGAAACTTCTTATACCTTTAATGTCCTTTGGACACGACATCTTTTCAATAGCATTAACTTTAGCTTTATCAACTTCAACACCTCTTTCAGAAATTTTATGCCCCAAGACAATACCTTCATTAACCATAAAGTGACACTTCTCCCGATTCAAGACAAGATTAGTTTCTTCACATCTCTGCAAAACTCGATCAAGGTTTCTTAAGCAATCATCAAAAGAAGTTCCATATACGGAGAAATCATCCATGAAAACCTCAACAATCTTTTCACAGAAGTCAGAGAATATAGCGGTCATACATCTTTGAAAGGTAGCAGGTGCATCACATAAACCAAAAGGCATACGTCTATAAGCAAAGGTACCAAAAGGGCAAGTAAAAGTGGTCTTTTCCAGATCCTCTTCTGACACAGGTACTTGAGAGAAACCAGAATAACCATCTAGAAAGCAAAAGTGGTATGTTTGGATAATCTTTCTAGCATTTGATCAATGAAAGGTAGAGGGTAATGATCCTTTTTAGTAGCTTTATTTAATTTGCGGAAATCAATTACCATTCTATAACTTGTAACAATTCTTTGTGGGATCAATTCATCTTTATCATTTGGAACAACAGTAATACCTCCTTTCTTAGGGACACAATGGACATGACTTACCCACTGACGATCAGCAACATGATAAATTATACCTCCCTCCAGAAGCTTTAGTATTTCTTTTCTTACCACTTCTTTCATCTTAGGATTTAACCATCGTTGGTGATCAACAACCGGTTTAGCATGTTTTTCCATTTTTTTGTGCTTGCATAGAGTGGGACTAATGCCCTTAAGATCATGAAGAGTATATCCAATAGTAGCACGGTGCTTCTTCAAAGTTTTCAATAATTTCTCTTCTTATTGCTCTGAAAGGTTAGCACTAATAATAACATGATATATCTTCTTTTATCAAGATAAGCATATTTAAGAGTATCAGGTAATGGTTTAAGCTCAAACACGGGATCACCCTTGGGTGGAGGAGGATCCCCTAGAATTTCGACAGGCAAGTTGTGTTTCAAAATAGGTCCCTGTTTAAAGAATACTTCATCTATTTCCCTTCTTTCATTCATAAACATATCATTTTCATGGTCTAGCAAATATTGTTCTAAAGGATCACTCGGAGGCACGACAATAGAGGCAAGACCAATAATTTCATCTTTACTAGGCAATTCTTTATCATGGGGTTGTCTACGAAATTTAGCAAAATTAAAATCATGAGACATATCCCCTAAACCAACAGAAACAATATCCTATTTGCAGTCTATCTTAGCATTAACAGTATTCAAGAAGGGTCTACCAAATATAATGGGACAAAAGTCATCTTGTGGGGAACCAAGAACAAGAAAATTAGCAAGATATTTAATTTTCCCACACAAGACTTCAACATCTCTAACCATCCCGATCGGTGAAGTGCAGACTAAGTCATAGCCTAGTGGTGTGAAGGGGCTGATGCCTTCCCACCCACCCAGGTTCAAGGCATGGTACTTGCAATTTGGGTTTGTTGCACCAATTATACTGTAGGGGGTTCCCTTACAGCCTTTCCGTCAAAAAAATCAGTGAAATAGTATCTCTATTGGCAAGCTTAATTTTAACATCAATACCTTCTATCTCAGCAGGTGCAATATCATGCATAATTTCTTCATATAAAGAATGAGGTATTGCACTCGCACTAGCACCCATATCACATAAGCCATGATAGAAATGATCTCCTATTTTAGCAGAAATAACATGTATGCCTACAACAGGTCTATGTTTATGTTTGGTATCGGGTCTAGCAATTCTAGCAGCTTCACCACAAAAGTAAATAACATGCCCATCAATGTTATCGGACAAGAGATCTTTAAACACAACAATACTAGGTTCAAATTTAATTTGCTCATAGGGTTTGGGTGTTCTAATGTTACTTATGTTGACCACAGTTGAAGCTTTAGCACAATCCTTTATTTTAGCAGGAAAAGGTGGTTTCTCAATATAAGCGGTAGGAACAATAGGATCAACATTATAAGTGATAGTCTTTTCATCAACTTTAATAGGTTTAACTACTTTTACTTCAATGGGAGGATGATATTTAAGCCACTTCTCCTTAGGGAGATCAACGTGAATAGCAAAGGATTCACAAAAAGGAGCTACTATCTCAGAGTCAAGTCCATATTTAGTGCTAAATTCACAAAAAGCATCGATATCCATAAAAGATTTAACACAATCAAACTTAGGTGTTATACCTGACTCCTTACCTTCCTCGAGTTCCCAATCTTCAGAGTTGCGTTTAATTCTTTCCAATAAATCCCATTTGAATTCAATAGTCTTCATCATAAAAGAACCAATACAAGAAGTATCGAGCATGGGGCGATTATTGAGAGAAAGCCGAGCATAATTTTTTTGAATAATAATTTCTCTTGAGAGCTCATGATTGGGGCATGAATATAACATTGACTTAAGCCTCCCCCAAGCTTGAGCGATGCTTTATCCTTCGCGAGGCCAAAAATTATTTATATATATACATACATATATATATATATATATATATATATATATATATATATATATATAATTACGATCACGATGAACCAGATGCATAGGATAAAACTTCTGATGAAATTCCAATTTCAATCGATTGTAGTTCCATGATCCAATATGATAACATAGCCTAAACCATGTCAATGCCTTTCCCTTCAAAGATAAAGGGAAGACCTTCTTCTTGATTACATCCTCGGGCATACCTGCAAGCTTAACTAATCCACAAACTTCATCCACATAGATTAGGTGCAAATCGGGATGCAATGTTCCATCTCCTGTAAAAGGATTAGCTAGTAGTTTCTCGATCATACCCGAAGGAATTTCAAAGTAAACATTTTCAGCAGGTTCAATAGGTTGAGGAGAAACTCTTTGCTCTACTAGTCAGGGTGAAGATACACCGAACAAGCCCCTCAAAGGATTATGTTCCATAGTAACAAGTGATAGTAAATTTCAGCACACTATATAAATTTTTCCTTACCAAATTCCACCTACCAAAGGCGCATCACTCCCCGGCAATGGCGCTAGAAAAGAGTCTTGATGACCCACAAGTATAGGGTATCTATCATAGTCCTTTCGATAAGTAGGAGTGTCGAACCCAACGAGGAGCGGAAGGAAATGATAAGCAGTTTTCAGTAAGGTATTCTCTGCAAGCAATGAAATTACAGGTAATAGATAGTTTCGTGATAAGGTAATTGGTAACGGGTAACAAGTAATAAAAGAAAATAAGGTGCATCAAGGTGGCCCAATCCTTTTTGTAGCAAAGGACAGGCCTGGACAAACTCTTATATAAAGGAAAGCGCTCCCGAGGACACATGGGAATTATCGTGAAGCTAGTTTTCATCACGCTCATATGATTCACGTTCGGTACTTTGATAATTTGATATGTGGGTGGACCGGTGCTTGGGTACTGCCCTTACTCGGACAAGCATCCCACTTATGATTAACCCGTCTTGCAAGCATGCGCAACTACAAAAGAAGTATTAAGGTAAATCTAACTGTCAGTGTCAAAACCGGCGGATCTCGGGTAGGGGTTCCCGAGCTGTGCGTCTAAGGCGGATGGTAACAGGAGGCAGGGGGCACGATGTTTTACCCAGGTTCGGGCCCTCTTTATGGAGGTAAAACCATATGTCCTGCTTGATTAAAATTGATGATATGAGTAGTACAAGAGTAGATCTACCACGAGATCAGAGAGGCTAAACCCTAGAAGCTAGCCTATGGTATGATTGTATGTTGTCCTATGGACTAAAACTCTCTAGTTTATATAGACACCGGAGAGGGCTAGGGTTACACAAGGTCAGTTACAAAGGAGGAGATACACATATCCGTATTGCCTAGTTTGCCTTCCACGCCAAGTAGAGTCCCATCCGGACACGAGACGAAGTCTTCAATCTTGTATCTTCATAGTCCAATTGTCCGGCCAATGGATATAATCCGGCTGTCGGATACCCCCTAATCCAGGACTCCTCAGTAGCCCGAACCAGGCTTCAATGACGATGAGTCCGGCACGCGGTGTTGTCTTCGGCATTGCAAGGCGGTTTCTTCTCCATATTTCGAACGTTTGTAAAGCAGTGTCCGGTCCCATAAATGTTTGGACCTCTTGGCTTCTGTGCCCAATAAGGGCTATATCCCACGCGTCGAATGAATACGAGGCGCCAGGGCGTTTTTACATTCGCCCCCCTAGCCAGATAAATAAATTGTCTATTAAAGGGATGGGGATTCTTAGATCTGATCCATACCATCCTCCCCCCAGCGAGAATCCATCAGAGCGCGTTTTGGAAAGATCCATTCCAGCATGGCTGACCTTCGCAGCTCCTCCTCCCGCCCCCGTAGCCCTAAGCCCGGTGATTGGGAGAGGTGTTCAGTCCCGCACAGTCGATTAGTCGAACTGCAGACTAAGGGATTTCTCCCTCCGGCGTATATGGTGCCCGTTCGTGCCGGGCTTGCCACCTACAATGGTGAGGAGCAAGCGGAGAGCTTTCCCTGTCCCTCCATGGGGGAACGGGTCTGCCTTGTTCCTTATCTACTAAGGGGACTCGGATTTCCAATTCATCTGTTCATCCGCGGGCTCCTGGAGTTCTACAGCCTCCAATTACACAATCTCACCCCTGCCTCCATTCTACACATCGCCGGCTATGTTGCTCTCTGCGAGTTGTTCCTGGGCTGCGAGGCTCACTTCGAGCTGTGGAAAAGGCTATTCTGCCTCGTCCCTCGCATACAGGGGAGATCACTTTATCAAGTGGCGGAGCCAAAATATGGCGCATCGCCGATACCGGATACCCGTCCGGTACCCCGAAGAAGTCGTCCGAAGACTGGCCTTCAGAATGGTTTTATATGGAGGACGTTCCCCTTCCGGACCCTGTTCGGTGGGGTCTTCCTGAGTTCAATAATGCTCCACTGAAGAAGCACCGAAGTTGGTGCCCACGGAGCCCCCAGGAGGAAGACAATAGAGAAGTCCTCTATCTGATGAACCGGATCAAAGCAATGGCTCAATCAGGATTGACAATGATCGAAGTTATGTTGATTTGCATAATGCAGGGAGTGCAACCACTTCAATACGGAGGTCACCCCTTGTGGTGTTATAACGGGGTGGATGATGCCACCCGCTGTGGGCGTAAGGGTCCGGACAATGCTGCCGCTTTAGCGAAGATTCTGTCCGAATTGTTCAAGGGTGAGGAAGAGGAGTTCATCCGCATCAAGCCACGGGACGGATTCTCCATATGCAATCCTCCAAGCTGGGTAAGTTATATCTCCTTGCTCCCATTTTCCCGCACTCTTTGCCGTGAGTATTCACCTTGCCACTTTGTGGCAGGAACTGCGAAAAGCCATAAAGGAGGTCAGTAGCCCTTCTCCACAACCAGAGGACCCTGACCGGGCCCTCGACTCCGGACTTGAAGAAGATTCGGTTATATTTGTGGAGCTAATAGACCGACAGTTCTATCAGTTAAGCTGCGATGATGCCATGGTGGCCATTACGGCCGACTATCCCGGACTGCTCCCTGCATCGCAAGTAAGAAGAACCAAAAATCCCAACTCCAAAACTAGGATCCCCTTTTAGGCACTTCACCAACCATACACACATGGCATCTTTATAGGGAAGGCATTGCGAGACGCCCTGCCGAACTCGCAGCAACGCGCCAACAGGAGGCACCGAGGCCGGGTAGGCCAAAAAGGAAGGCTGTCAGGACAGAGACGCCGGCACAAAGGTATAACAAACCCCGCTCCGTGGTTGTCGTCTTTCTCAAAATGTAATGACGCCCGTGTTTCTTTAACAGAAAAAACGCTCGCCGGAATATGTCCGGCGATGTTGCCGATCACGCTTCCACCAGTTGGGCGCCAGGATCGGACATGGAGGCAGAAGCCGATATGGGGAAGGCGTCGGATAATCCCCCTATAGAGGATGCAGATAGATTATCTGCTACAAACTCAGAAGTGGAAAGCGCCATGAATCATAGGCGCCGCCGGGCCATACTCCGTGACGCTTGTTTCTCACCAGAGGCATTTGATGCCTTCAATTTTGGAGAGGCGTACCTCCGTGCCGCTCAAGATGGTCTAGCCAGAGCCACGGATCAGTATGTAAAGGATGTACGGGTGAGTGAATCTGACGATTTATATGTATCAGTAGCCCCTGAGACTTGAAACAGTTAGCAGAACTGATTTAAGGATCATCTTTATTGTGCAGTTACAGAGAAGAATACTAGGCTGTCCCAGGAGCTAGAGGAATGCAAGACCCAACTGCGGGCCGCTGTTGCCGCATTGCAGGAACAGAAAAATCCTCCCGCTAGTAACATTTATTTTAAAGAATGATGGATACCATATAGTGTGTGGCGTGGCTGCAGATCTAACAATAGATTTTGCAGATGAATCCGGAGAAAATCCGGGGGACCAGCATGTTATGCGGCAGCTAGAGGCTGGCAAACGCGTGCTGACTGAGGTTAGGCGGGAGAAAAACAATCTCCAAGACGCTAATATAAAGCTGAACATGGAACTAAAAGACGTTCGGGGCCAGCTTGCAGACTTCGAGAAGGAGAATAAGAGGCTTCGCCGCGGCATTTTTAGTAAGTGCTTGAACGAATCCTTTTAAAGGTATTCAGCAAAGAAGCCGACTAACAATGCTATGTCTGTAGGTATGCTGACGGGTCGTCCTGCGGAGGAAATGCCCGGGTCTGCGGGTGATCTTCTGTCTGGGCTGTCACATCTGCACGAACAAGTTCGGCAGGTGATGCAGGGTGTTTCCAAGGCCTTGTGGTCGTCTGTCTCCCTGCCAGAGGGCATTGCAGAGCTTGCAGAGAAGCTCAAAGGAGCACGGCGGTGCTTTTGATTATGGAAGATATCAGCCTGCCGACAGGGTGCCAGAGAAGCCTGGGCCATGGTGAAGACGCGGTATACCAAAGCAGACCCAAATCACATGGCCGAGGTTGGACCCGTGGGGCCCAACGGAAAAGAGATCCCCGTTAGCTTAGTGTATGGGCAAGTAGAATTAGCCGCAAAGTATTCCCAATAGGATTGTAAGCTAGACCGCCTGTTGGATGGTATAGAAGAAGAATTTAGTCAGTCTGCATGACTAGGTAATTAAAGTGACATGTATAATGCCTTCTAGCCGGATTGTAGATCATTTGTCGTTGTGGACCTTTTCGCTTCAGCCTCCGGGCCCAATAGTCCGGAGTGTATCCGAATACCCGCTCAGTTATATAAGAACCGGGGTATGCGTGGAGACCAGGCGTAGGGGTCATTAGTGCTTTATCAGACAAGTGCCCAACTAGTTATGTTATATTACATGGGTAGTAAGAAACATCTTCCAGGGAGAATAGTTCCGTTAAGGGTTCCTTCCCCTGGGTAAGCATGCCCTAAAGTGCATGTCCGGATTGCGATAGGAAACGCAGGAAAAACATCTGGGGGTGGATATGAAAAATAAAAATCATCTTTTGTTCACCGACCGAATATTCCCTTAAGAACGCTAGCTTTCGGCTTCACCCAGTCTGAGGTACACATCCGGCTGACCCGGCAGTAACAATCGCAGAGGTGCTCCTTTATGCCCTAGCCAAATTAACGGGAACGTAGGGCATAAATACAAGAGCCAGGCAACCCAGCTTGGCCAAAACTTAAGTCATATCGATGCATATAATGGTGAAAAAGGTGCATGCAGAAGTATAACACATGTGTTGGGCATGAAGCCCGGATAAATAATTTAAGCTTCTGCGAAAGAAGCCCCCAGGTATGAAGAGTGCGGCTAGCGCATCTGTAATGTGCAAGCGAGGCACAAGGTGACCCTTGAAGGCCTAGAGGAATAAGAAAAGAAAGAAAGAAAGAAAGGAAAACAAGACAGATAATGTATATGCGAAAAATGGACAAAGGGAGGGGACTAACATAGAGTCCGGTGCTAGGCGTAGAATCTTCGGAGCCTGTCCACGTTCCATGGGTTCGGCTCGAGTCGACTAGTCGATGCATCCCGCAGTCGGTACGCTCCACCGGTCAGAACTTGGTCAATAATGAAGGGACCTTCCCATTTGGGCTCGAGCTTGTTCTTTTTCTTATTCGGCAGGCATAGAACTAGTTCGCCAATGTTATAGGTTTTGGCCCGTACTTCTCTGCATTGGTATCTGCGAGCCTGTTGCTGATAAAATGCGGAACGGGCTTTGGCTACGTCGCGCTCCTCCTCCAAGGTGTCCAGACTGTCCTGCCGATCGAGCTCGGCTTCTCTTTCTTCGTACATGCGCACTCTAGGTGAGTCATGAATTATTTCACAGGGCAAGACTGCCTCTACGCCGTACACCATAAAGAAGGGTGTATATCCGATACTACGATTCGGCGTGGTCCGCAGCCCCCAGAGTACGGAGTTGAGCTCCTCTACCCAGTGCGTGTTAGACTTCGTTAAGGAATGCACTAACCTGGGTTTAATGCCGCTCATTATAAGACTGTTTGCTCACTCGACTTGACCGTTGGTTTGTGGGTGATAGACCGAGGCATAATCGAGCTTGATACCCATTTTGCTGCACCAGAGTTTTACCTTGCCGGCCATGAAGTTCATGCCATTATCAGTGATGATGCCATAGGGGACGCCATAACGGTGTACAAACCCGGATATGAAGTCTATCACCGGTCCGGATTCGGCTGTTTTAACCGGTTTGGCCTCTATCCATTTGGTGAATTTATCCACCATGACCAATAAGTATTTTTTCTTGTGGATTCCCCCTTTAAGGGGTCCAACCATGTCAAGCCCCCAGACCGCAAAGGGCCATGTAATGGGGATTGTTTGGAGGGCGGTGGGTGGCATGTGGCTTTGATTTGCAAAGAGCTGGCAACCGGCGCAACGTTGGACCAAGTCCTGTGCATCTGCCCGGGCCGTTGGCCAATAGAATCCTGTACGGAAGGCCTTGCTTACAAGAGCCCGGGCTGCGGCGTGATGACCGCCGAGTCCGGCGTGAATTTCTGCCAAAAGATTCCGCCCTTCCTCTTCGGAGATGCACCTTTGAAGGACTCCAGTAGTGCTTTTTCTGTACAATTCTCCCTCATGGACCCTGTAGGCCTTGGATCGCCGCACTATGCAGCGTGCCTCATTTTGGTCCTCCGGAAGTTCCTGTCTAGTTAGGTAGGCCAGGAATGGTTTTGTCCACGGGGCAATAATGACCATTATTTCGTGGGCTGAAGGTGTTATTTCGGTGGCGGAGTCTCCGATTGTGTCAGAGAGTTCAATATCTGGTACTTTGGCCGGGTCGGGACTGCTGTTACCGGTGTCCCCTTCCCATACTACGGATGGCTTGAACAGCCTTTCCAAAAATATGTTGTGGGGGTGGACCGCATCACGTTTTGTGCCGCTGCGGGCGAGGATATCTGCCGCCTGATTGTTTTCCAGAGCCACATGGTGAAATTCGAGCCCCTCGAACTGAGCTGACATTTTTAGGACGACGTTTTGATAGGCCGCCATTTTTGGATACTTGGTGTCAAAGTCTCTGTTTATTTAGGATATTGCAAGGTTTGAATCCCCACGCACCTCCAAGCGTTGAATGCCCATGGAGACTGCCATCCGAAGACCATGCAACAGAGCTTCGTATTCGACTGCATTGTTGGAGTCTGTATACAATATTTGCAGTATGTACCGAACGGTATCTCCAGTTGGGGACGTTAGGATGACGCCAGCCCCTAGACCGGCCAGCATTTTAGAACCGTCGAAGTGCATGATCCAATTGGAGTATGCGCCGTAGTCTTTAGGGAGTTCGGCCTCCGTCCATTCGGCGACGAAGTCGGCCAATACTTGCGATTTAATGGCTCGTCGAGGTTTGTATGTTATGTCGAACGGGAGGAGCTCAATGGCCCATTTGGCAATCCGGCCCGTAGCGTCGCGGTTGTTTATAATATCATTAAGTCAGCTACTGTAATCGAACACTCTTGAAAGTAGTGTCGCAGTTTCCGCGATGCCATGAATACCGCATATGCTATCTTTTGGTAATGCGGGTACCATGATTTGCATGGAGTGAGGACAGTGGATACATAGTATACCGGCTTTTGAATAGGGAATTTGTATCCATCCGCTTCCCGTTCGACAACGAGCACCGCGCTTACAACTTGATGAGTTGCCGCAATGTACAACAGCATTGGTTCACCGATGTTTGGCCTGGCCAGGATTGGGTTGGTTGCCAAAATGGCCTTTATTTCTTCCAATCCGGCAGTGGCCGCGTCCGTCCACTCAAAGTGTTCGGTGCACCGAAGGAGGCGATAAAGGGGTAAAGCCTTTTCTCCTAAGCGGGAGATAAAGCGGCTTAGAGCCGCCACGCATCCAGTTAACTTCTGGATTTGTTTGAGGTCTGTTGGGGTAGCCAACTGTGACAAAGCTCGGATTTTGGCCGGATTAGCTTCAATACCTCTACTGGAGACAATGAATCCCAGGAGCTTTCCGGCTGGTACGTCGAAAACGCATTTTTCCGGATTGAGCTTCATGTCATATGTTAGGAGGTTGTCGAATGTGAGCCTCAAGTCGTCTATCAAAGAGTCGACGTGTTTGGTTTTGACGACCACATCGTCTATGTATGCCTCTACTGTTTTGCCGATTTGTTTCTCCAGACATGTCTGAATCATGCGCTGATATGTTGCGCCGGTGTTTTTGAGCCCAATAGGCATTGTGTTAAAACAGAAGGGACCGTATGGTGTGATGAATGCCGTTGCGGCTTGGTCGGACTCCGCCATCTTGATTTGGTGGTAACCAGAGTATGCGTCGAGGAAACACAATGACTCGTGTCCTACGGTAGCATCAATAATTTGATCGATGCGTGGGAGGGGGAAGGGATCCTTTGGGCAAGCTTTATTGAGGTCTTTGAAATCGACACAAAGGCGCCAGGATTTGTCCTTCTTTGGTACCATCACCAGGTTTGCTAGCCAGTCTGGATGTTTTATTTCTCTGATGAATCCAGCCTCCAATAACTTGGCTAGTTCCTCTCCCATGGCCTGTCTCTTAGGTTCGGAGAAATGCCGAAGAGCTTGCTTGACCGGCTTGAATCCCTTTAGGATATTGAGGCTATGCTCGGCCAGCCTGCATGGGATTCTTGGCATGTCTGAGGGATGCCAGGCGAATATGTCCCAATTTTCACGCAGGAACTCTCGTAGTGCGGCGTCCACAGCGGGGTTTAACTGTGCCTCAATGGAGGCTGTTTTTGTAGGGTCCGTTGGGTGGACTTGGAATTTGACTATTTCATCCGCTGGTTTAAAAGAGGTGGACTTGGATCTCTTATCGAGTATAACGTTGTCCCTGTCCACTGTGGAGCGTAGCGTGGTTAATTCCTCGGCCGAGAGGGCTTCGGATAATGCCTCGAGGGCCAATGCGGCTGTTTTGTTTTTGGTGCGGAGTGCTGTGTCCGGATCACTGGCGAGAGTGATGATTCCGTTGGGCCCGGGCATTTTAAGCTTCATGTACCCGTAATGGGGTACGGCTTGGAAGATTGTAAATGCCTCCCGTCCTAAAAGAGCGTGATAGCCACTGCTGAAAGGGGCCACTTGGAATGTAATTTCTTTGGACATGTAATTGTTCGGCGTGCCGAATACCACATCTAGTGTGATTTTCCCAGCACATCATGCTTCCCGACTGGGGATAATTCCTCTAAAGGTTGTGCTACTTTGCTCGATGCGGTTCCAGTCTATTTCCATGTAACATCCCAAATTTTCAATTTGGAATGTTATACATAGATCATCCATGCATATCATGTTTTATTGCTTTTCCGTTTCGTAATCCTTGAAATCCTAAGCAGCTCAAGGACCCTCGGAGAGAGTTGGGGATTTTCCGGTCTTCATATTTGATTCTTTTATCAAATAATGAAAAGAGGATTTTATTTCAATTATTTCTCTCCGAAAAATATTTCACATTAAAAAATAAAGAGAGGACATAATATGACTTCTCCAAAATAAATGAAATATTGGAGGAAAAATATTAAAATCATTAAATTGATTTTTTTATTGGATTTTATTCGGATTTTATTTGCATTAGAAAAATTGCATGTTTTTCAAAATTGCATTTTAGGGCCAAGAAATGTTCATCTTGTTCTAAATATTTTTATTTAGACGGTGAAAATTGTTTTGGCATTTTTAGGTTTTTATTTATTTTTTCTAGGATTTTATTTCGGTCGGCGAAGTTTTTTTAAAAAAAAAGTTCCGCGCCGACTGGGCCTAAGGCCTAGCCGTGTCAGGCCGCCGCCGCCGCCTCCTGCGCGCGCGCGCGCGCCGCCACTGCCACTCGGACCGGAGTTCGAGTTGGACTCCACAGCCGCCGCGCCTTGCCCCCTCCTCCTAGTCGCCGCCCCCGCCCCTTTATATACGTCACCACCCCCGCCCCCTACACCACCACCACCGCCGCCTAGCCCCTCCGCCCCTGCCGCGCGCAGCCTCCGCCGCCGCCCGCGCTCGCCGCCGCCAAGCCCCGCGAGCCGCCGCCCCGCACCTCGCCCCGCCGGAGCCCCTCGCCGGAGGTAGCCACCGCGCCCCTCTGCCATTATTTTATAAAAACCGTTCGTTTTTTCCAGAAACCCTAGATCCGTTTTTTTGGATTCGCCGTTTTTTTCTGTTCTTCTAGTTAGCGGACGTTCGTCCGAACGTTCGTTTTAATGAACGGTTCCTCGCCCCTTAGAAACAACTAACGAATGCTCGTTCGTTAGTCTGTTCTTGAGTTTTCTTTTATCGGATTTATTCCGCGATTTTTCTGATCATGATTTCTGATCCGATCTTAGTTTCTGTTTATCTTTTCGCTCATTTACCGGAATCAGGCGATTCAAGCGCCTGGAGTTTCGTCTCGAAACCCTCTTTCCGTTTAACCAACTCATACAAGTTTTGCTACTGTAAAATTTGACCTAGTTTCAGATTAGTAAACGGAGCTTCTTTCTTTCGCCGTTTGAGTTTCGTTGCTCCGTTTGTTTTTATTCTTTTTGCGAACCAGAGTTCTTAATTTGAACTTTCTGGCCAACCTTTCTTATTGGAGTTTTGCTTGTGCATCATTTCTTGTTACTTATGTATTTATTGTTTGCTTGCGATAGAATTCCCGGAGTGCGAAGCGTGTTACTATGAGTCTCTAGGATTCGCGGATCGTCAGCAAGGCAAGTAACACTTTGATCATATCCCATTATTACCCAGTTTTTATGCATTAGTTCCAATCCTCAAACATTGCATGATTAGGATGTCATTAACTTGTGGGTTGGGAAGTAGTTGCTGAGGTAGAACCTATTGCCCTATTACATTCAAACCCTTGGGAGTTACTTCTACGTATTGCTTATTGCTATGCTATGCTCGTAGACGTGGTTTGGGTTTGAGTGAAATTCATGTCAGATGTGAGATTGTTAATTAATGGTTCAACTTAAGGTGGCAACTTAATCAAACAACTGGGTGGATTGAGGCACCTGGGGAACCCAGTGTTGTCTGTTTTTTTGGAAATCCCGGGGTACCCGTGTGATCTTCCTATGGACCGCCACCCAGGCTCAAAGGGAACTGAGATGATTCATGCTAGAAACTTCCGTGTGCAGCCACAAGCTATTATGGGCTCTAGCATAGTTGAGTAAGTTACGTGAAGCTCTTGAAGAGGTAGATCAGCAAGTAGTGGGTTTTGTAGGTTTGGTATGGTCTACCCGGAGTAGAGAGTTGACGTTTCTGATAGACTGTGTCTCGGTCATCCGTTTCTCAAACACCATGTAGTGCAAGAAATCCAACAGAGGCGATCGAGTCTTGTGGGGAAAAGTGCGCAAACCTCTGCAGAGTGTACAATCTAATCATGGTTAGCCGTGTCCCCGGTTATGGACAATTCTTGAGTATCTAGTACTTGGGTTATCACATGTATCTCACCATGCTTAATTAATACTGTTGGGATGTTAATCACTTTAATTGGGATTGAGTTGGGGATACCTTCTCAATGATGTTTCAACCACCATGATAGTAAATTAAAATCTATTCTGTTGTTGTAGGAAAAAATTGGCTTTTCGCAAAACTACAACCATACAGCTTTCCACCAGCCATATATGCATGTAGTGATAGCATTATTCTGTTTCTGCTCTACTGTGTTATATTGCCAGCATATTCCCTGTGTTGACCCGTTTTCGGGCTGCAACGTATTATGTTGCAGACTTTTCAGACGAGGAGTAAGGTTCGTTAGGTCGTTGCCGTGCAGCTCAGCTATGCCATTGGAGTTGATGGATTCACCTTATCTTCCAAGCCTTCCGCTGTTATCCCATTAGATGGCCTTAAGCCATATTATTGTAATAAGTTCTCTTTGGAGACATTCGATTTAATAGTGTGTGATTGCTACTCTATTATAAATCCTTCGAGTACTGTGTGTGTCAGCATTACCGATCCAGGGATGACACTGAAGCACAGAGACTTGACCATCTGAGGTCGGGTCGCTACAAGATGGTATCAGAGCACACACTGAGTGTAGGACACGACCACTAAGATAAACCCTAGGTCACACTTCTCGTCTCATTTCTGACTCCTCTCCATTTTCTACTCTTTAGGATGATAGAGATGAAGAACAAGTTTGCACAACCGGATGAAGACACACCTTTTGGACGCCACTTGAAGGAAGTCACTAGGTACTTGAACATCGGAATACCATGCTTCACTGGGACGTACAACACCACTTTACCTAAAGAGGAGCGCTGGATGATTCAAGTATAAGTTCCAGGAAGGACGTTCTCGCCAACTTCTAAACCCATAGAATTTTCCTTCGACGCACCAACCTGGAGTTTAGGAAAGAGTATGGAAGCTCACATCACCATGGGACGCATTGGAGAAGTTTACAACAGGGAGCTTAACGACACTATTTACCAAATATGTGGGCGCCGAGACGAGCAATGGGAAGTAATCAGCACTAAGAAGGATAGATCCATTGCAGCTTTCATCCAGGAGTTAAACCAGCACATTCGACGTCAGGAGAACCAAATTTGTGCAGACATGATGGACTTGAAGAAGGCGAAGACTAGGATCATCGAGATGGAGGAAGAACTCAAGTTTACCCGCGATGGATATGAGGAGGAAATCAAGACCCTACTAGAGAAGAATGACAACTTAGTCAAGAAGATCGGAGTATTCATGGGAGGACTAGCACCAATAGAAGAAGAAGAAGAACCCAAGGAAATACACCCCGAGGACTACATCATCATCGACGACACCGACTCCGACCCTAGTGATGATGACTTTGAAGACGAAGCTGGAGCAGACATCATGGAGTCTTCCACCGATCAAAATTTCTAGATGACTACCATATATTAGTAGTATTTCCCCCATGTATATAGTAGTAGTGAGCACTTTTGTGATAGTTCTAGACCGTTTGTATGTCCTTGCTTGATTGATTGAGTGCAATGATTGTGTTTGTCTCATGTGCATATGGGTAGTGTTTTCTCATTAGACCTCTTCTATTCTAAATCTCTCCCATCTAAACCCCTCAGATGCCTTCGAGACGTGACACTGGTTTTGCCTTCCCGCCGGAGCTCACCCAGTTGATCCAGCAGCAGAATGCCTTGATGCAATTGCTAGTTCAGAACCAGGGCAACAACAGCAACAACAACAACCCACCGCTAGTGGACAACCTAGCCCGTTTTCTAAGGTTAGAGCCGCCGGTGTTTTCCAGTAGCACTGAGCCTATAGTTGCTGATGATTGGCTACGCCATATTGGAAGGAATTTGAACACCGCAGGTTGCACAGTTGCTGAGAAGGTGCACTTTGCCGCACATCAATTGGATGGACCGGCAGCCTCATGGTGGGAGAATTACACGGCCACTTTTCCTATAGCCAATGTCACTTGGGACCAGTTTCAGCAAGCTTTCCGCATAGGCCATGTCTCCACTGGAGCTATGAAAATGAAGAAGCGGGAGTTCCGCAACTTACGCCAGGGGACCGTACTGTGGCTCAGTACGTGGATGAGTTTAGCAAGTTATCTTGCTACGCCCCTGATGATGTGGCCACAGATGCCGCAAAGCAGGAGAAGTTTATGGAAGGGCTGAATGATGAGATGAGCATGCAGTTGATGGTAGAAACCTTCAACAACTACCAGGAGTTGGTAGATAAGGCTCTTATGATTGAAGGGAAACAACAACAGATTGAGAGCCGCAAGAGAAAGTATGGACAAGGGAAGTATAACTCAGGAGCTCAGCAGAAGCCTCGCCTAACCCCGAACATGGGAGGACTTGTTCACAACCATGGAGGTCACAACCACACTGGAGGAGGATCACATAACCACAGTGGTGCTAAGAATGGGAATGGGAACGGAGCTAACAACAATTAGAACCTCTCCAACCCGTCCACTCCCGCCAAAAGAGACTTAAGTTAGGTTACCTATTTTAAGTGCGGGAAGACAGGGCACTATGCCAATGATTGCCCCGAAGGAAGGAATGGAAACGGAAATGGAAGCACTGGGAAGAAGCCCAATCCATTCAACAAAGGACAAGTGAACCACGTTAACGTGGAGGAGGTTGAAGAGCAGCCGGACGCGGTAATAGGTAAGTTTTTGGTTAAGTCATTTACCGCTCTTGTTCTTTTCCATACTAGTGCATCGCATTCATACATATTAAGGGGATTCGTGGATAATTTTAAACTACCAACCCAAACCCTTAGGACCCCTCTTTTAGTGAGTTCACCCGGAGCAGAGTATATGGCTAGCCGATGGTGTGACCAGATACCCTTAACCATTGGTACACATGTTTTTCCGTCCGACCTAATTATCTTGGAGTCACAAGGATTGGATGTGATATTGGGTATGGACTGGATGTCAAAGTTTGGAGGAAGCATTGACTGTGCTAGTAAGTCGATTTATCTCACCACCCCGGAAGGAAAAAGGATTAAGTATGTATCTAGGCATGTGCCTAGGAGGAGTCAAGTGAATGCCCTTACGGGAGTTGTTCAGGAGGAAATGCCTGCAGTGAAGGATTACCTGGATGTTTTCCCAGAGGAGTTACCAGGCATGCCACCGGACAGAGATATTGAATTTTTGATAGAGCTGTTACCAGGAACAGGACCAATATCCAAGAGACCCTATCGGATGCCCGCAAATGATCTGGAAGAAATTAAGAAACATATCAAGGAGTTATTGGAGAAAGGATATATCCGAAGAAGTTCATCACCTTGGGGAGCCCCAGTACTTTTGGTTGAGAAGAAGGATAAATCCTTGAGGATGGTTGTTGATTATCGAGCATTGAATGAAGTGAGGATTAAGAACAAGTACCCACTGCCGATGATCAACGATTTGTTTGATCCGTTGCAAGGAGCTAAAGTGTTTTAGAAGATCGATTTGCGATCGGGGTATCATTAGTTGAAGATACGAGAGAAGGACATACCAAAGACGGCGTTCACAACGCGATATGGATTATACGAGTACACGGTCATGTCGTTTGGACTGACTAACGCCCCTTCCTATTTCATGAGCATGATGAACAAGCACTACAAGAAATATGTCAACTTGTGACCACCACTATTGGTCACTGAATGGTCACAAATTTCCATTTGTGACCTTTTTGTGACCAAAAACATAAGGTCAAAAGCTGGCCGTCATAAACTGACTATAGCGACCTTTCTTCTGGAATGGTCGAAGACGTTTATGACCAAAATACGTCTACTGTGGCATTTTGGTCACTAGCAACCTCCCCAGGCCACGTAGGCATCCAGCGTGGCAATCTGACGTGGCACAAGATTCAGCCCGGTCCAATTCGATTTTCTACATGGGCCTAGCCCAACAATTCGGCCTTTTATTATTATTATTATTCCTACGAATTCTGTTGGGCTACATGGGCCAAGTCCAATATTTCAGCCTTTTTATCTCTGGGCTTTGGCCTTTTACAGTCTATTGATTATATATTTTTGGAAAATATATTTTTGAGCTGGTCCCACTAGTCATGTTAATCTCATATATTCATCCCACACATAAGAAAGTTACGAACTAGTCATATTATTTCATAAGTGGGTTGCACTGGTCAGGTTCCCATCTCACACACAATCAAATCATATTCATAATCAAATATTCCAAATAAGAGAACATGTGAAACTCGTCAAATGACACTAGATTAGTGTACTACAATTTCTGTAGACTATTACAACCTAGGTATACCATATATTACAATATTACAATCAAATAGAACAGACAACTCTTTGCTGAGTAGCACTTCACGGCTTCGCGCTTTTCTTCACGTCTTCGCACTTCCAACTTTCTTAGGCCTGGAGCTCCTGTAAAAGAGGAACCAAGTAAAGAAGTTACGCACAACTATATTTGCTACAGATCAGCTATCAACTCGATATTTATGTACACCATACAGAAATTGTTTCCAGTTAGAACAAGTTCACTTAATACTCAACTCCTTTATTTGTGTCCATTTAGTGCAAGTCCATTATCCATGCATATAAACTTTTGCTCCCAGCCAGCACCTACCCAACTAAGTACAAGTCAGGAGGCCACTACTATTAAACCAACTCAAGTGAGAGAGCCAGCAAACTAGGTGGGATATTTCCTTATCACTAAAATTAAAAATTTGAGCACACCAAAAATTGATTGTGTGTCATAAGATGATCCTAAGAGTGCAGAACCATGTTACCATCTCTAAAGATCATTAGCCAGCAGCAAAAATTGTGTAACATATGTATAACCATTGCAAACAACCTTAGCAGAATAAGCAGAACAAAATGTCATGTAAAATCTTGGTATAACCAGTAGATTATCCCCTAATAGAAGAAGCTAATTAGGCTCCAATACACAAGGCATAACAAGCACAGACTAAATAAGCCACGACCATGAAACAGAGCATGGTATTACAGCAGCTCAGAGATGGAGCTAGAGGTAGGAGAAGGAATCACCGGAGAGGAGGTTGTAGTCGAAGACGCACACAGGCGCCGCCACCACCATCACCCTCTAGAGGAGACGCTGCTGCTTCATCGACGGACTCATCTGGTACAAGGAGATCATCAAAATGCATCACACTCATGATCATCAAAATGCAGCAGCATGAGCAAATACAAGTTTAGTCCACCTTGAACAGGGGCACTAGGCAATCCAGTAGCAATGTCGTATATAGGTAATAATAATAGGACCTTAGAAAATTAGCTTTTGTTCTTACTGACACACAAGTTGACAGAATGTACTCATTATATTCTAATAAAAAGGTTTGGGAGCAGAGGGAGAGGGAGGTGGAGATGGACGTGCTACCTGCTACTGCGGTGGTGCCTCTTGGTGGTCGTGCTTGAGCTCCTCCTCCTAATGCTGCTCACTAACCTGCAGGACAAACAAGACCATGGGTGAGCTGCAACACATGCACATACAATAAGTGAAGGTAAGGAGAAGAACCTGGAAGAAGAGAGGTGCTCTGTCCTCCTCCGTCCATGCCCATCCTCGTCCTCCGTGCCTATGTCGAACAACCTCCTTGCATCGCTTACGAGCACCATGCGCCTTGATTGGCCATGAAGCCCTTGTCCTCTGCTGCATGGATTAAACCCAAAGCATCAGTACAGCTACAATGGCACATAGTACAGACATGGTATCATAGACATTCTCTAATTGACTAGCACCCAAATATATATACATGCACGAGTTGAGAAAAATCATGACTTGAAGAAAAATCAGTGTTCCATGCACACCAAATCATTCAAAAACTAACTACACTACTATAGTTCTGAACAACTATCGATGCATCAACAAAATATGGAACAAGCACTGCATGACAACTAGAGTATATATATATATATCACTCAACAATGAACAGTTATCACAGAGAACAAGATACCAAGAGATGAATGATGGCACTCAAATTCTAATCTCACATAGATAAAAATTCATTGCCGTAGTAACATGCACTGTGCATGATTCATAAGGGAGGTTCCTATAATAAAATAGTTGAAACGGGGGATGATTCTATTTTAGAGCTAAGTAGGTAACAACATATACTTAGAAGAGGTGATAAACAAACTGAATTTAGGATACAGTGCCATCTTTTACTCTCAAGTAATGATAGCAAATGTTATTTGAAGATTTGTATCTACAGAATGTTGTGTGGAAATCGTTATTGCTGTAGATGAATCCTATATATTATTGTATATATACTCACTAAGTTACAGTAGTTGTGGTGCAGTGTGTAGGTTATTTTAGAAGATGGCACATGCAAATTCTTATCTCTATAGGTGTTTCTCAATAATTATAACAAAGAAAGGTTAGTAAGAGTTGGTCTCCATCTCCAATATATTTGTTGGATTTTAATTCTAATCTTTTCCTAGGTGGCAATAGTAGTTAACATATTACCTGGAGGTCGTCCTGAATTTAGGATACGGTTCATTTGCAACAAAATGCAGAGAGTTGTGCTAAGTGTCAGGTTACAAAAATACGATTCACCCAAACTAAATGGAATCAACTTTCAGATTACAGAGCTGCATTTCTTTCAATTAATAAAAGGACCTATTATATGCAGCACTAACACTAGGATAAATGCCGTGCAGCAACTATGCTGATTACTCGCATATTATGCACGAGGCCAATTTAACTTCACAGCACTACGAGGGCAGCACTATTAGCAAAAACAATTGACAAAAACCGCTTTCTCCTGCACAGAAGGATTGATCACAAGCAACTAAGTCGATTGGATTTTCAACAAGTGTGTCTCACAGCTAGAACACCACCTGCTGTTCAATTCAAACAGTGACACGAAAAACAGGCAGGCAGACAGTAAAAAGGAAATTCCAGCACATAGTATATCTTTGATTCCGGTTTCACTACATGTAAGAAGTTGGGATCTTGACAGAAACAAGAGGACTACCCACTGAGTATTGTTCTTGACTCTCATCGGGAGCAGGGACAGGGGCCCAGTGCCGAACTCCTCCTCCTCCTCCTTCTTCACCTGCCGCCACAAACAGAACCATGTCAGTCACTAGTTCAGACGTGAAGGCCTGGCTCCCAAGACCAAGAGATAAAAGTAGGGGGGAGGGGGATAGCTTTCAGGTTAAAGAGTTGAATTTGTTTCACTTCATAAAAATAGTGTATCCTATATGCATCAATAGTACTAGGACAAATGCTGCAGAGAAACATGTTGCAATGGAAACAATGTTGATTACTCACACATTATGAACCAGGGCATTTAATTTTGCAGGGCAAAGAGCACATCATTGTTAGCAAAGGCACATCATTTAATTTTGAAGAGCAAAGAGCACATCATTGTACAGAGTTGTGCCAAGTTTCGGGTTACAGATAATATGATTAACCCAAACTGAATGGAATTAACTTTCAGATTACAGAGTTGCATTGGTTTCAGTTAATAAAAGGACCCATTATATGCCACAATAACACTAGGACTATGCGCTGCACAGGAACTAAATTAATTACTCGCATATTACACACCAGGGCATTTAGCAAACACAATTGACGAAACCAATGTTGACTTCCACAGTAGGATTCATCCCAAGCAACTATGCCAAATGGATTTTCAGGCACTGTATTGCACAACTAGGACACAAGCGAGTGTTCAATTTCAAACAGGTGCAGACAGACATATATACAGGAGAAAATGAAATCCCAGCCCTTGGCAAAGCTGGGTGACGATACACCCAGGAACTTGACTAACCCGAGTATTGTTCTTGACGTTCATCAGGAGCAGGGATAGGGGCCCAATGTTGAACTCCTTCTCCTCCTTCTTCACCTGCCGCCGCAAACAGAACGATCTCAGTCACTAGTTAGACAGCCATACACAAGCGCTAGCTAAGACGTGAAGGCCTGGCACCCAGAGACAATATTAAAGGGGAAATTGCGAGCGCGGGATGCTTACATTGGCAGCTGCTGCTTCCCTGTCTCGATGCACCACCGACCTGCGGGGAAGACGACCAGCGTTATGCTCATGGGAGAGGCGATCCGGCGGAGGTGAGGGGAGGGGGACTGGGATCGGGAGTAGAGGGTGGACCTGGGCACGGTGACCGTGTAGTCGTCGATGGGCGTGCTTAAGCCGCAGGCAGTTGTGGCGGACCGCGTCGGCATCGCGCCGCAGCAGATCTCAGCATCGTTGGCCAGACCCCGCCGCCAGCACCGTGTGCTGCTCCACGAGGGCGTCGGCTGCTATGTCCTCGCCAGGATCGGGCGTGGGAGGTGCGGTGACAAGTGCAGCGCGAGGGGAGGAGGGGGCCGCCGCTGGCGACGACGAGGGATATGTGCTCGAACGACCTCCTTGGCGTGATCTTGGCTTGAATGAGAGGAAGAGAAGGTGGGGGCTGCAGGGGGAGGAGATCGCCGGCGGTGGGGTTGGGATCGGGGTCGGGGTCGCGAGAGGAGAGGGAGAGAACAAGGGTATCGTGATCGGGGTCACGAGAAAGAAAGAAAGGAAGCGGGGGGTGGATGGAAGATGTCCAAAGGACAATGCTAGGGTTTTGGCTGACGTGGGGTTGATGGGGCGGGCGAGGGGCGAGGGCTGCCGTTGGATCCGGAAGGATCCAACGGTGTTCATGCATGACCCGCGTGTGTTGTCTTTGGACCAATCAGAACACAATACACCATACAATATCATGACCATTTAAATTGGTCGCAGTAGATTTAAAAATAACTAGGTAATTGCCCGTGCGTTGCACCGGAGACATAAAATATTTTATGTTTTCACTCTTAGCCATGTAGGTTAAGAAAAAATTATATGACTCATCATGGGAAAAAATGATATGACTCTGTAAAATAAATATTTTATTTGATAAGCATTTATTTTCTTATACTGAAGTAAACATAATATGGCAAACAAACAATCATGTCGTGCCTACGGCCTACCTAGATGATTTGTATGGATTGCAAGGATAGTCTACTAAATGGTTGTATTTTATGTTTTCACTCTTATCAAACATGTAGATAAACAAATTGAACACTATGGCCTACCTAGATGATTTGTATGGATTGCAAGGAACGTAAGAGGGGAAACGGAACACTATGTTTCTTTTAGATAGTAGAGATTTGTTAAATCTAGCTATTTTCTTGACCTGAGAAATTCGAACAAATTGAAAAAAATGAAAATCCTTCTTGTCGTGTCATCAAATGTGACCTGGTATTAAGAAGAAGAAATAACAAACTAGTAATAAGACAAATATCTTATTAGTTTTGATCCTCCTCTCGTGAAAAAGACAAATTTTCGCCGATTCAGCTGGAAGCGGGTCAAATTTGAACTGTAGCTGCCTTATAGTTTGCTCTTTATTTTTTCCAAAACTCATTTCTAGGTACATAAGTATCTATTTAATCAGAGAAACACCAAAAAAATTCCAAGATTCAACCACTAGCTAGGAACGGTCATTCCCGCCGTTTTGACCGCATATTCAAACGGGCATAAAAAATTCAAAAAAAATCAAAAAATTGGGAAACCTTCGCATTGTGTCATTATATGTGGCCAAGTTCCTAGGAAAAATAACAAACTTGTAATACGTCAATTATTTTAAAAAGTGTTCTCAGAAACGAGCTATCACGTGTGGAGTTCAATGGCTTTCAAGCCAAATGATCAATCTTATGGCCACATTCTTGGCATAGTTTGTTCAAATGATCTCATATTGTGCACAAGGGTGCATATTGGAATGACAAACAATATTGCCTCAGGAAGTTTTCATTTTCCTTGGACGTAAAAACCATTTTCAATTTTTCGAGTGCCCAAAGGGTTTTTTATTGTGAAGGACCTCCGAAATAATTGTTGCAAAATTGGACCAAATCATTTTTCTAAACTATTTGGCCATATTTAATGTAGAATTGACCAAATGGTTGGGTGTAAAAAGTTTTGATCCTCCTCTCGTGAAAAAGACAAATTTCCGTTGATTCAGTAGGAAGCGGGTCAAATTTGAACTACAGCTGCATCATAGTTTTCTATTTATTTTTTACAAAAATCATTTCTTGGTACATAAGTACCTATTTAATCAGAGAAACACCAATAAAATTCCAAGATTCAACCACTAGCTAGGAACGGTCATTCCCGCCGTTTTGATCGCATTTTGAAACGGGCATAAAAAATTCAAAAAATTGGGAAACCTTCGCATTGTGTCATTATATGTGGCCAAGTTCTCAGGAAAAATAACAAACTTGTAATACGGCAATTATTTTAAAAAAGTGTTCTCAGAAACGAGCTATCACGTGTGGAGATCAATGGCTTTCAAGCCAAATGATCAATCTTATGGCCACATTCATGGCATAGTTTGTTCAAATGATCTCATATTGTGCACAAGGGTGCATATTGGAATGGCAAACAATGTTGCCTAAGGAAGTTTTCATTTTCTTTGGACGAAAAAACCATTTTCCATTTTTTGAGTGCCCAAAAGGAGGTTTTTTTGTGGAGGACCTCCCAAATAATTGTTGAAAAATTGGACCAAATAATTTTTCTAAAATACCAGGCAATATTAATGCACAATTGACAAAATGGTTGGGTGTACAAAGTTTTGATCCACCTCTCGTGAAAAAGACAAATTTCCGCCGATTCAGCAGGAAGCGGGTCAAATTTGAACTGCAGCTGCATCATAGTTTGCTATTTATTTTTTACAAAAATCATTTCTAGGTACATAAGTACCTATTTAATCAGAGAAACACCAAAAAAATCCAAGATTCAAGCACTAGCTAGGAACGGTCATTCCCGCCGTTTTGACCGCATTTTGAAACAGGCATAAAAAATTCAAAAAAAATCAAAAAATTTGGAAACCTTCGCATGTGTCATTATATGTGGCCAAGTTCCCAGGAAAAATAACAAACTTGTAATACGACAATTATTTTAAAAAAGTGTTCTCAGAAACGAGCTATCACGTGTGGAGATCAATGGCTTTCAAGACAAATGATCAATATTATGGCCACATTCATGGCATAATTTGTTCAAATGATCTCATATTGTGCACAAGGGTGCATATTGGAATGTCAAACAATGTTGCCTAAGGAAGTTTTCATTTTCGTTGGACGAAAAAACCATTTTCCATTTTTCGAGTGCCCGAAAGGAGGTTTTTTTGTGAAGGAACTACCAAATAATTGTTGCAAAATTGGACCAAATCATTTTTATAAAATAATAGGCCATATTTAATGCACAATTGACAAAATGGTTGGGTGTAAATTTTTTTGATCCACCTCTCGTGAAAAAGACAAATTTCTGCCGATTCAGT
This sequence comes from Triticum dicoccoides, assembly GCF_002162155.2. Taxonomy (NCBI): domain Eukaryota; kingdom Viridiplantae; phylum Streptophyta; class Magnoliopsida; order Poales; family Poaceae; genus Triticum; species Triticum dicoccoides. The sequence goes on from NC_041380.1 coordinate 176,198,771, forward strand.
TGGAAGCGAGTCAAATTTGAACTGTAGATGCCTCATAGTTTGCTATTTATTTTTTCCAAAAATCATTTCTAGTTACATAAGGACCTATTTAATCATAAATACATGGTTTGGTGGCGATACATCGAGGTTTGGGCGGTGGCTGAGGGCCCCAACTCTAGAGCGCGTAAACTCGCATGCTCGTCGCGTGGTCACCGCGTGACCGTAATGTTGCCATGTGTTCTGGGCGGCCTAGGCATGTCTAGTGGGTTGGGAACTCCCCAGGTTGGTTCTAGGAAGAAAATTACAACATAAGATTCTCACGAGGAGACCGATCGATGCTTAAACATGAATTAGCAGCCATGTGTTTGATTAGCGGTACGGGAAATGCACATGGCCAATGGGCGTAAGTTTTGGCTGAGGATGATCATCTACTAAGGAGAATGTCTTCACAAATTTTTAGCTCAAAAGTAGGATCCTAGGTGGTACTTGCTTTGCAAAGTACCACGCTGGACAAAAATATGAATGTTGAAGCTGGGCTCAAAATAATGAATGGAGTGAGATGAAATTTTGTGGAGGATGGTTATTTGGGCATAGGAAAGCATTGTAGAAAATTGATACCATTTGGACATGCCAAAGTAGTACTTCCTTCACAATGCTCTTCTATGGATAGAAACTTGGGAAAACTAGTGAGAGAGATTGGATGAATGAAATGAGCTCAAAATTGGTGTAGGTAAGTTACTTAGGTATGGTCATGCGCTGGTAAATTTTCAGATCATTTGGGTAAGCCTAGCTAGTACTTACTTCACAAAGCTTCTATCGAGGTAGAAACTTTGGAAATTTCCCGAGAAAGATTTACTAGGAAAATTGAGCTGAATATTATCATGTGGCAAAGATTTGGGTATGGAAGAGTGCCCAAAAAGTTTGAGGGTAATAGGAGGGGTCTATGTAACACTTGCTTTGCAACGTGCCAATTTGGCCATAAAATATAAATTGAATCTGGGCTCACATAGATGATTTGACTGAGCTGCAATTTGGAGGAGGGTGATAATTTGGGCATATGAAGGAACTATATAAATTTCATGTCATTTAGAGATATAAAAAGGTACTTCCTTCACAATGCTTCTAGGTGGACAAAAACTTTGGAAATTTGTCGAGGAAGATTTGCTAGGCAAATGGAGCTGAATTTTGTCATGCGGTAATGATTTGGATAGGAAAGAGTGCCCAAAAATTCCGAGGGCAATCAAGAATATATAAATAGCACTTCCTTCATAAAGTGTTGTTGTGAACAGAATAGGAAAATGAATATTGTTGAATTAGTTTTGAACTAGGCAAGGAAGGATTTTTACATATTTGATGAAGATATGCCCCAAAGAATTTATGAGATTTTTTTGGGAATTTTGTGAATGATAGAAATATAGGTTGCTTCACAACCTAGGGCAAAAACTGCCACATGGAGATGACACATAGGCAAAACTGATGAGATGGCGCCTAGTCATCACAACCCACCACAATCTACAAGGCTATGACCATCTATATTGGTCATTAACAACTAGAAATAAGGCAGCGGACTAGCACTGTTTGCTTTGTGACCATTTTGTGTAAGGAAATTACGACCTTTCTGACCAAAATGGTCGCAATGGTTTAGGGTTTGGAGCCCCCTGAACAGCTTTTGACCAATTGGTCTGAAATGGCCATAAATTTATGACCAATTCTTAGAGGGTCACTGACAGAAGGTCATAAGTTGACATATTTCTTGTAGTGAAGGTGTTCATGGAGTATTTGGACAAGTTTGTTGTGGTGTTTATTGATGATATCATGGTATACTCGAAGAACGAGGAGGAGCACAAAGAGCATTTGCGTTTAGTTCTCGAGAAGCTCAGGGAACACCAGTTGTATGCTAAGTTTAGCAAATGCAAGTTTTGGCTGAAGGAAGTCGGATTCCTTGGACATGTTATATCAGGAGAAGGTATAGCAGTAGACCCCAGCAAGGTTCAGTCAGTCACTGAATGGTTGGCACCCACCTCAGTTAGTGAGATCCACAGTTTTCTTGGACTCGCATGATACTACCGGAGATTCATTGAGAATTTTTCCAAGATTGCAAAACCAATGAATGAACTGTTGAAGAAGGATACCAAGTTTAAATGGACAGAAGATTGTGAAGCAAGTTTCCAGGAGTTGAAGAAACATTTGACTACAGCCCCAGTGCTAGTACTGCCAGATATACATAAGGAGTTCCAAGTGTATTGTGATGCCTCTCGCTTAGGACTTGGATGTGTGCTTATGCAAGATGGAAGAGTTGTTTCGTATGCCTCACAACAACTAAAACCTCATGAGTTGAATTATGCCATGCATGATTTGGAGCTAGCTGCCGTAGTGCATGCGTTGAAGACTTGGAGACATTACCTTATTGGAAACCGTTGTGATGTGTACATGGATCACAAGAGTTTGAAGTACATCTTCACCCAGAAGGAGCTGAACCTTAGGCAGAGGATATGGTTGGAGCTTATAAAGGATTATGACATGAAGCTACACTATCATCCAGGAAAGGCCAATGTCGTAGCAGAAGCATTGAGTCGGAAGAGTTATGCTAATACCCTTGAAAGTAAAGGACTGCCGAAGGAATTAGAAAAGGACATCATGGAACTTCGGTTAGAGATTGTACCTAGAAGGTTCATTGCCACAATGGAGGTTCAGTCGACATTGCTGGACAAGATTCGGGAAGCTCAGAAAGATGATAAAGAGATTGCCGAGATAAAGGAGAAGATGGTCAAAGGAAAGGCCAAAGGTTTTCGTGAGGATGAGCACGATACCCTATGGTTTGAGGACCGAGTTTATGTGCCCAACAACCAGGAGATCAGGAAGTTAATACTTCAAGAGGCCCATGACTCACCATACTCGATACACCCCGGAAACACCAAGATGTATTTGGATTTGAAGGAACGTTTCTGGTGGACTAGTATGAAGAAGGATATTGCCGAGTATGTAGCTGTATGTGATGTATGTCAGAGAGTTAAGGCAGAACATCAGAAGCCAGCAGGACTGTTACAGCCTATGCCGATACCCGAATGGAAGTGGGATAAACTTGGCATGGACTTTATCACCAGTTTACCTAGGACTAAAGCAGGATATGATTCCATATGGGTAGTAGTTGATCGTTTGACCAAAGTAGCTCACTTCATCCCAGTGAAAACCACCTATACAAGTGCAAAGTTGGCCAAGATCTATATGTCCAAAATCATATGTCTGCATGGAGTTCCGAGGACCATCGTATCGGATCGAGGAACACAATTTACTTCAAAGTTTTGGCATCAGTTACACTAGACTTTGGGAATGAGATTGGAGTTCAGTGCAGCGTTTCACCCACAGACAGATGGACATACTGAGAGAGTCAATCAAATTTTGGAGGAGATGTTGAGAGCCTTTGCGCTAGATTATGGATCCAGTTGGGATGACAATTTGCCGTATGCAGAGTTCTCATACAATAATAGCTACCAAGCCAGCTTGAAGATGGCACCATTTGAAGCCCTGTATGGACGCAGGTGCAGAACACCGTTGATGTGGGATGAGGTAGGAGACCGACAGTTGTTTGGAGCAGACTTGATTAAAGAATCTGAGGAGAAGGTAAAACTGATCCGAGACCAACTTAAGATTGCTCAATCCAGGCAGAAGAGTTATGCAGACTCAAAACGCAAGGAGGTAACCTACGAAATTGGAGATAGAGCATATCTGCGAGTATCGCCCTTACGAGGAGTGAAACGTTTTAGAGTTAAAGGAAAGTTAGCCCCGAGATTTCTAGGATCGTATCGCATTTTGGAACGGATGGGAGAAGTCGCCTACAAGTTGGAGTTACCTGAGGGATTGTCAGGAGTCCATGATGTGTTCCACGTTTCACAACTAACGAAGTGTCATGCTGAGATGGCGGAAATACCATTAAGAGATACAGTACCCTTGGAGGCGATTCAGTTGGACAATGATTTGACTTACGAGGAGAAGCCAGTTAAGATTCTTGAGTTTGCCAGCAGAGTCACCCGCACTAAGGTTATCAAGTTTTGTAAAGTTCAGTGGAGCCACCATACCGAGGATGAAGCTACCTGGGAACGAGAGGATGATCTCCGCAAGGACCACCCATACCTATTTTCTAGCCAACCCGAATCTCGAGGGCGAGATTCATCTTAAGCGGGGTAGGTTTGTAACATCCCAAATTTTCAATTTGGGATGTTATACATAGATCATCCATGCATATCATGTTTTATTGCTTTTCCGTTCCGTAATCCTCGAAATCCTAAGCAGCTCAAGGACCCTCGGAGAGAGTTGGGGATTTCCCGGTCTTCATATTTGATTCTTTTATCAAATAATGAAAAGAGGATTTGATTTTAATTATTTCTCTCCGAAAAATATTTCACATTAAAAATTAAAGAGAGGAGATAATATGACTTCTCCAAAATAAATGAAATATTGGAGGAAAAATATTAAAATCATTAAATTGATTTTTTATTGGATTTTATTCGGATTTTATTTGCATTAGAAAAATTGCATGTTTTCCAAATTGCATTTTAGGGCCAAGAAATGTTCATCTTGTTCTAAATATTTTATTTAGACGGTGAAAAATTGTTTTGGCATTTTAGGTTTTTATTTTTCTTTCTAGGATTTTATTTCGGTCGGCGAAGTTTAAAAAAAAAAGTTCCATGCCGACTGGGCCTAAGGCCCAGCCGCGCTAGGCCGCAGCCGCCGCCTCCTGCGCGCACGCGCGCTGCCGCTGCCGCGACTCGGACCGGAGTCCGACTTGGACTCCGTAGCCACCGCACCTTGCCCCCTCCTCCAAGTCGCCGCCCCCGCCCCTTTATATACGTCGCCACCCCCGCCCCCAACACCACCACCACCGCCGCCTAGCCCCGCCGCCCCTGCCGCGCACAGCCGCC
>NC_041380.1:176204091-176244449 GCF_002162155.2 Triticum dicoccoides
TAGCCGCCACCGCCCGCGCTCGCCGCTGCAGCCGCCGCTGCCTAGCGTCGCCGCCGCCGCCAAGCCCCGCAAGCTGCCGCCCCGCAGCCCGCCCTGCCGAAGCCCCACGCCAGAGGTAGCCACCACGCCCCGCCGCCATTTTTTTATAAAAAACATTCGGTTTTTTTCAGAAACCCTAGATCCGTTTTTTTGGATTCGCCAGTTTTTTTCGGTTCTTCTAGTTAGCAGACGTTCGTCCGAACGTTCGTTTTAACGAACGGTTCCTCGCCCATTAGAAACAACTAAAGAACACTCGTACGTTAGTTTGTTCATGAGTTTTCTTTTATCGGATTTATTCCGCGATTTTTCTGATCCGATCTTAGTTTCTGTTTATCTTTTCGCTCGTTTAACGGAATCAGGCGATTCAAGCGCCTGGAGTTTCATCTCGAAACCCTCTTTCCGTTTAACCAACTCAAACAAGTTTTGCTACTGTAAAATTTGACCTAGTTTCAGATTAGTAAACGAAGCTTCTTTCTTTCACCGTTTGAGTTTCGTTGCTCCGTTTGTTTTGATTCTTTTTGCGAACCGGAGTTCTTAATTTGAACTTTCTGGTCAACCTCTCTTATTGGAGTTTTTCTTGTGCATCGTTGCTTGTTACTTATGTATGTTATTGTTTTCTTGCGATAGAATTCCCGGAGTGCGAAGCGTGTTACTACGAGTCTATAGGATTCGCGGATCGTCAGCAAGGCAAGTAACACTTTGATCATATCCCATTATTACCCTGTTTTTTTTGCATTAGTTCCAATCCTCAAACATTGCATGATTAGGATTCCATTAACTTGTGGGTTGGGAAGTAGTTGCTGAGGTAGAACCTATTGCCCTGTTTCATTCAAACCCTTGGGAGTTACTTCTACGTATTGCTTATTGCTATGCTATGCTCGTAGACGTGGTTTGGGTTTGAGTGAAATTCATGTCAGATGTGGATTGTTAATTAATGGTTCAACTTAAGGTGGCAACTTAATCAAACAACTGGGCGGATTGAGGCACCTGGGGAACCCAATGTTGTCTGTTTTTTTGGAAATCCCGGGGTACCCGTGTGATCTTCCTATGGACCGCCACCCAGGATCAAAGGGAACTGAGATGATTCATGCTAGAAACTTATGTGTGCAGCCACAAGCTATTATGGGCTCTAGCATAGTTGAGTAAGTTACTTGAAGCTCTCGAAGAGGTAGATCAGCAGGTAGTTGGTTTTGTAGGTTTGGTATGGTCTACCCGGAGTAGAGAGTTAATGTTTCTGAAAGACTGTGTCTCGGTCATCCGTTTCTCAAACACCATGTAGTGCGAAAAATCCAATGGAGGCGATCAAGTCTTGTGGAGAAAAGTGCGCAAACCTCTGCAGAGTGTACAATCTAATCATGGTTAGCCGTGTCCCCAGTTATGGACAATTCTTGAGTATCTAGTACTTGGGTTATCACATGTATTTCACCATGCTTAATTAATACTGTTGGGATGTTAATCACTTAAATTGGGATTGAGCTGGGGATACCTTCTCAATGATGTTTCAACCACCATGATAGTAAATTAAAATCTATTCTGTTGTTGTAGGAAAAAATTGGCTTTTCGCAAAACTACAACCATACAGCTTTCCAACAGCCATATATGCATGTAGTGATAGCATTATTCTGTTTCTGCTCTACTCTGTTATATTGCCAGCATATTCCATGTGCTGACCCATTTTCGGGCTGCAACGTATTATGTTGCAGACTTTTCAGATGAGGAGTAAGGTTTGTTAGGTCGTTGCCCTGCAGCTCAGCTATGCCGTTGGAGTTGATGGATTCACCTTATCTTCCAAGCCTTCCGCTGTTATCGCATTAGATGGCCTTAAGCATATTATTGTAATAAGTTCTCTTTGGAGACATTCGATGTAATAGTGTGTGATTGATACTCTGTTATAAATCCTTCGAGTACTGTGTGTGTCAGCATTACCGATCCAGGGATGACACTGAAGCACAGAGACTTGACCATCTGAGGTCGGGTCGCTACATTCCATCTTTTGAAGAGTTTCCTCATAGATGAGGTTTAGTCTGCTGCCGTCATCCATGAGTTCTTTGGTGAGTCAAAAGCCGTCCACGATTGGACTAAGGACCAGTGCGGCTGGTTCTCGGGCTGTTCGGAATTTAGGTTCATCACTGGCATTGAAGGTAATAGCCGTGTCACTCCATGGATTTATTGCTGCTACATGGCAAATTTCGGCCATGCTGCAGAGTGTTCGCTTGCGCCTATTATTTGACGCAAAGGTCTCGAACACGTAACACCGTATTGTTATCCACGGGATGGTGCTCTGTGGTATTTGGGATAAGAAGATCCTCACCACTTTTGGCCACCTGCCGAAGTATCCAACATGCTCCGAGGCCGTGCGTTGGTATTATATCCGCTGTGCTATGAATTTTGCAGGGTCCGTTGAGCCATCCCTCCAGTACGGTTCCATGCCCTATAGAGGGTTTTCGCTTTTTGGTAGTTGACCCGGGTGTATTGTGATAATGCACCCTTTTATTTCGGACTGGGTTTGTATTCAGGGCCGGATTATCCCACAAGTTTGTTTCGGTTTTCCAGGCACTTTCCATCGCACAATACTTTTGTACTATGGACGCCAAGTCAGCGAAGCGTGTTATCTCACGGCAATTTATGGCGTTAAGGATTCCCTTGTTCGTGCAATTATTGCAGAAAAATAAGATTGTGTCTTCCTCGCGACAGTCACTAACCTTGTTCATTGCAAGGAGGAATCTGGCCCAATAGTGATGTACTGTTTCCTGGGGCTCTTGCCTGATGTGGGAAAGATCGCTTATGTTTGGGTGGGTGGGTGGAATTGAATCCAAACCCTTACCCGATCTGGGATCCAGGGGCCGAGGAGTTTCCAATTTTGGAAGTTCCAATTCCGGGGTGTTACCCGATAATCCTGGTCCGCTGCCTGACTCTAAGTTCAGAGATTGGATGTTGTCCTCCTGCGAACGGGCATTCGGCTCGGAGAGCTCGGGAATCCGGACATAGTTGGTCCTCAAGATAGAGGAAAGGTCGCCGCATTGTTCCTCCACCACTACAATATGATGGGTGACCGGTGGAGAGTTAATCTCCCTTTGATCGGGTTTAAGCCCAATCCGATCATAGTACGTAGCGACTCCCAAGGCGGTGATGCGATCCAAGAGTTCATTTAAGGAGGCGAGCTCCATTGGATCCATTTGTTCGGTGAGTGCCGATTTGACGTGGAGGCTGTTTTCGATGACCCGAAAAGTCATCGTCGGCGCGGCGGCCGAACAGGCGGTCATGATGAACCCGCCTCGCCGGAGAGTTTGGCCGACAGCCAAAGCTCCCCCAACAGTAGTACCGTCTTTAAAGACGAGACGAGACATCCTTCCTTCTGGTGACGGCACAGAGGAACTCTCAATGAAAGCACCAATGTTGGTGTCAAAACCGGCGGATCTCGGGTAGGGGGTCCCGAACTGTGCGTCTAAGGCGGATGGTAACAGGAGGCAGGGGACACGATGTTTTACCCAGGTTCGGGCCCTATTGATGGAGGTAAAACCCTACGTCCTGCTTGATTAATATTGATGATATGAGTAGTACAAGAGTAGATCTACCATGAGATCAGAGAGGCTAAACCCTAGAAGCTAGCCTATGGTATGATTGTATGTTGTCCTATGGACTAAAACCCTCTGGTTTATATAGACACCGGAGAGGGCTAGGGTTACACAAGGTCGGTTACAAAGGAGGAGATACACATATCCGTATTGCCTAGCTTGCCTTCCACGCCAAGTAGAGACCCATCCGGACACGAGACGAAGTCTTCAATCTTGTATCTTCATAGTCCAACAGTCCGGCTAATGGATATAATCCGACTATCGGATACCCCCTAATCCAGGACTCCCTCACTAACCATAGCATGAAACATATGGATCCAAATCAGACCCTTATGAAGCAATGCATAGACTAGGGTTTAAGCTTCTGTCACTCTAGCAACCCATCATCTACTTATTACTTCCCAATGCCTTCCCCTAGGCCCAAACAATGGTGAAGTGTCATGTAGTCGACGTTCACATGACACCACTAGAGGAAAGACAACATACATCTCATCGAAATATTGAACGAATACCAAATTCACATGACTACTTATAACAAGACTTCTCCCATGTCCTCATGAACAAACGTAACTACTCACAAATCATATTCATGTTCATAATCAGAGGGGTATTAATATGCATAAAGGATCTGAACATATGATCTTCCACCAAGTAAACCAACTAGCATCAACTACAAGGAGTAATCAACACTACTAGCAACCCACAAGTACCAATCTGAGGTTTTGGGACAAAGATTGGATACAAGAGATGAACTAGAGTTTGAGAGGAGATGGTGCTGGTGAAGATGTTGATGGATATTGACCCCCTCCTGATGAGAGGATCGATGGTGATGATTTCCCCCTCCTGGTGGGATGTTTCCCCGGCAGAACAGCTCCGCCGGAGCCCTAGATTGGTTCCGCCAAGGTTCCACCTCGTGGCGGAGGAGTTCCGTCCCAAGAGCTTGCTTATGATTTTTTCTAGGGTAAAAGACTTCATATAGCCAAAGATGGGCACTGGAGGCTTGCCAGGCGGCGTACGAGACAGGGGGCACGCCCCCACCCTCGTGGATGGTGTGTGGCCCCCCTCTGGTGCTTCCTTCACCCAATATTTTTTATATATTCTGAAAATGACTCCCGTGGAGTTTCAGGACTTTTGGCGTTGTGCAGAATAGATCTCTAATATTTGCTCCTTTTCCAGCCTAGAATTCCAGCTGCCGGCATTCTCCCTCTTCATGTAAACCTTGTAAAATAAGAGAGGATAGACATAAGTATTGTGACATAATGTGTAATAACAACCCATAATGCAATAAATATCGATATAAAAGAATGATGCAAAAATGGACGTATCAGCTCGTCGCCTCCACCGTAATAAATCCAAGGGTAAAGTTCATGGTGGGATTTATGCTACTCAGTTGATGGCTCACTTCGAGGTTGAGATACACCCTCATTATTATCCTCTGACCAAGGTTTACCTAGACCGTGTTGCCATGTATCACCACCTTTTTACTGATGATAGATCTCCTGACATTCCTATTCCTTATAACTTGGTTTTTAGCATTCAAACTCGTGATATTATTCTGTTGCATGCTCCTGCTTTGTTTGATTCTATTGCTAGAGGCGGATATAGGATTATGCCTGCTGACATCATAGCCTACCAGAACGCTCTGGCTGTTGCAGAGGCAAAGGAGGAGCCTCAGTAGTGGGATCAGTGGATGCCCACTCCTCAGTACCCCTACTACCATCCAGGCTACTGATCGATTACCAAGTTAGGCCAAAAGCCTAAGCTTGGGGGAGTACGTGTTCCCACCGACACTACATTCATGTCCACTTATTCATCTTGTCGGTGTTCACACTTTTTCATTGTATCATCCATGCTTAAATTTTATTTTTCTTGCTTTCTTCTTGCGTGTTTGAAAAACTTTAGAAAAACCAAAAAATTAGTTGTAGCTAGTTTACTTTTTATGCATGCCTAGCTGTAGTATTAAAAAGAAAACCCAAAAAGATTTCCTTGTTCTTCTTTTGCTTGTTGGGAGCCCTCCCATGTAAATAGTTTTTCTCGTTTTTGATTTTCCGTTTTATTTGCTTGTTCAAGAAAACCAAAAACTCCAATAATATTTCAGTGTGTTTCTCTGAATATCTTTTCCTTTTATTCGAGTTGTACCAAGGAGAAGACCACAATAAAAATGTTGAGTGGCTCTCATATGAATAACTGTTGAACTAATAAAGAGCCCATTTTACCTTGTCTTCTCCTGTTGAATAAAATGTTTTGCAGACTCCAGCTTAGTCCATGGCACTCTTGCACTACTATTATTTTCACATCGTTCGGTCGTGCAAGTGAAAGATAATAATAATGATATTCGATGAACTGGCCGTGGCAGAGAGAAACTGGTATGAACTCGACTTGTTCTATTTGTGTAAATATTTTTAACCTAGTATCCATGATTCGGCACATTATGATTAAACATGTTTGCAATGACAATTAGAGATTATAGTTTCTCAATGATTATGCATAAGTAGCTGGGAGTGGATAATGATTTATCTTGGATATCAACATTGCGTTAAAATGATTGTGATGTAGTATGATGATATAGTATCCTCCTCTGAATGTTCGAGTGGCTTGACTTGGCACATGTTCATGGATGTAGTTGAATCAAAACCAACATAGCCTCTATGATATTTATGTTCATGGTGTTCATATCCTACTCATGCTAGTGTCCAATTTTACTTATGCATAATGCATGATCATGATCGTTGTTGCTCTCTAGCTGGCCGCTTCTCAATCTAATTGCTAGCCTTCGCGTGTACTAAGTGGGAATTCTACTCGTACATCAAAAACCTTGAACCCAAAGTTATTCCAGATGAGTCCACCATACCTACCTATAAGCGGTATTACCCTGTCGTCCTAAGTAAATTTGCATGTGCCACCTCTAAAAACTTGTAAAAAAATCCGTTTTGTGTGACTGGATCTGTCGGCGTTCTGGGAATGGGGGTCCCCAGACTTGCCTACCTGCAGCCCACAGCGTGGCTCCACTAGCGGCCCTGTACGGCCTGTCTTCACCCGCAAACACTCAAGACCCTCGAGAGGGGCCAAGCCTCACGAGGCGCACGACGCAAGACCTCCTCAGGGGAGGCTCACTAGGCTGGCTCGCGAGGGCGGAGAGATCAAGGCAAGGGACACCTCGCGAGGTTCCTGTGATGCAAGCCATGACGACTGGAGCCGCGCGGGCGCCAGCGCGTAGTGTCCTCGTTTCCTCTTTGGTGCTAAAGAGGCAAGCACATGCGAGGAGTCCCGAGGCAGCAGGCAATGGTTTACATATTGGTGCAACAAGACCAAGACCAGCAGGACAACAGGATGGAGGTCACCGTGGAGCCCAAGACGACGTCACCACCAGAGCCTTTGGCAGGCGAAGACTACTTTTGTCAGGATAGGTTGAACTAGCCACCCACATTCAAACTGACCGTTGTGGGATCCCTTCCCACTCAATATTTGGGAAGAGGACTAGGGCCTCTATAAATAGGACTAGCGACCACCATAGCAGGGGGTCGAATTCGGATATGACCGACTCATCTAGAGAGGGAGAATCCTCAACCACACAAGCTCACCAAGCACAAGAACACCACTCCTTAGGAGACTGTTCTTCCCTTGTAACTATTCATCCTCAGCCCAAGAGGCAATCAACCACACCACATTGGAGTAGGGTATTACACCACAACGGTGGCCCGAACCAGTATAAATCTTGTGTCTCTCGTTCTTTGGGTTCGTCGAGCTAGGCATTGAGATTGTAGAGAGTGTGAGCTAGAGAGGGGGAGAGATCTTCGTGCGCACCCCAGTGTTTGAACCTCAAGGGTTTTGCCGGAACCCGAAATCCGACATTTGGCGCGCCAGGTAGGGGTGCGCCGAAGCCTTCCCCCCCAACGGCCTTGCCTCTCCGACCGACTCTCATGGACGCCGCCGCTTCTCCGACTCGATCGACAGGCACCCTCCGCAGTGCCGGGGGGCTCCGGGCCTTCACTCCCGCCTTGCGGCAGGTGCGGTGGCCGCACAAGTTCAAGCCGGAAATGCTGCCCCATTATGATGGTGCTTCGGACCCGGCGGCCTTTTTACTGGCATACGAGGAGACCGTCCCGGAGTCCCGGGGCAACAATTAAGTCATGGCCAACTGGCTCCCGATGGCCCTCGCTGGCGTGCCGCGCGCCTGGCTCCCTCATCTGCCGGAATCTTCTGTGGCCTCCTGGGAGGAGCTGCGCGACCTCTTCATCGCGCGTTTTGGGGGACCAGCACCCCCCGTCATCGCGAGTCTCCTCGGTGGCTTGCAGGCGCCGCCCTCGGACCGTCACGCCAAACCATTCTTTCGCCAGATCGATGCCGCCTCCACGCGGCAGGGGGCTCCCCCGGGTTGGGCGGCGCCCAAGGCCGACCTGATTTTCGACTCAAGGGATCACCCGGTCACCATCGTGGTCACCATCTGCAGCGTAGCCATCACCAAGACCCTCATCGATGGCGGTGCCGGCCTCAACGTGCTCTCCGTGGAGGCTTTCAGCCTCCTTCACATGCCACTTGAGCGGCTCCACCCCAGCAAGCCTTTCTCCGGGGTCGGAGGTGGCTCCTCCAACCCCCTAGGGCAGATCCGTCTCCCCATGACCTTTGGCACACGCGACAACTACCGCACTGAGCTAATCGACTTCGACATCACCCGCATCAGCTTGCCGTACAACACCATCCTCGGGTATCCGGCGTTGGCCCAATTCATGGCGGCTACCCATCCTGCCTACAACGTCATGAAGATGCCAGGGAGTAGGGTGTCCTCACCGTGGCCGGAGACACCAAGGAAGCCTTGGAGGCCCTCAAACTCTCCTTCAAGGCCACGGTGGCAGCTTGTCTGGACGGCATGGCCCTACCCAGGGCCAAGGGGGCTGCGCTGACCAAGAAGAAGTAGCTAATCACTCAAGGTCAAGCCAAGACAAAGCAGATACCGGTCGACGCGGACGGGGCCTCTGGCGCTACCTTTACCATAGGTGCCGACCTCGCCGCACATCAAGAAAAGGAGTCGGCGGACTTCTTGCGAGCAAACAAGGAAGTATTCACCTGGGAGCCCTGAGGGAGTCTTGGACTAAGGGGTCCTTGGGCGTCCGGCCTGTTAGCCATGGGCCGGACTGATGGGCTGTGAAGATGCGAAGACCGAAGATTGCACCCATGTCCGGATGGGACTCTCCTTGGTGTGGAAGGCAATCTTGGCGACCTTATATGTAGATTCCTTTCTTTGTTATAGATCTTGTGTAACCCTAGATCCTCCCGGTGTCTATATAAACCGGATAACTTAGTCCAGAAACAGAGATACTCATTATCATAGTCATACAGGCTAGACTTCTAGGGTTTAGCCATTACGATCTCATGGTAGATCAACTCTTGTAATACTCATATTCATCAATATCAATCAAGTAGGACGTGGGGTATTACCTCCATAGAGAGGGCCTGAACCTGGGTAAACATCGTGTCCCCTGTCTCCTGTTACCATCGACCTTAGACGCACAGTTCGGGACCCCCTACCTGAGATCCGCTGGTTTTGACACCGACATTAGTGCTTTCATTGAGAGTTCAACTGTGCCGTCAACAACGGGATTGATGACTCGCCTCGTCCTTAAAGAAAATATCACTGCCGGAGGAGAACTGGCACCAGGCCAAACCCTCCGGTTGGGAAGCTTTACCATGACCACCCGTTCGGTCGTTAAGCCGACGATGACCTCTCGGGCCATCAAAAATCCTCTTCGTATCGACCCCAAACACTCCAAGCAGATGGATCCGGTGGAGTTTTCATCTTTAAACGAGTTCCTTGATCGTATTGCCACCCTAGGAATCGCCACAGATTAGGATCAGATCGGGCTCAAACCCGACCAAAGAGAAATCAAATCTCCACCGATCATCCACCAGATAGCGGTAGTCGAGGAGCAAGACGGAGAACTTCCCCAATCGGACTACGTCTGTATCGCCGACCCTACAGAGCCGGATACCCAACCGCAAAAGGAGGTGACCGGCCTTCCGAACATCGAATCGGATGGCGGGCAAAGGCAACCAGAAGATACTCCGGAGCCTGGACTGTGAAGTCTGGAAAAACTTCAGACTCCGAATCATCGATCGGGTTAGGGTCCAGATCCAATTCCACCCACCCAGCCAGACATAAGCGCTCTCACGAGCATACAACAACAGTCTTAGGAAACAGTCCACCACTTCTGGGCCAGATTCCTACTTGTCAAGGACAAGGTTAAAGATTGCCGCGACGAGGATGTGATATCATGGTTCCACAACAATTGCACGAACAAAGGAATCCTCAACGCCATTAATCGCCGCCGCATACTACACTTTGCTGACTTGGCAACTATCGTACAAAAGTACAACGCAATGGAAAGCGCCTGGAGGGATCAGGCAGCTTGTTGGGAGCCATCGGTCCCAACTCAACCACTGGTCTAGGCGAAAAGGGCACATCCCCGTGACGCGCCCAATCCAATAGCCAAGAAATACAAACCCATCATGTGGCACGGAACCGTTCTGGAGGGATGGCTCGATGGCCCATGCAAAATACACACAACACCGGTTACCATACCAACCCACAGCCATAGAGCATGTTGGATACTCCGGCAGGTAGCCAAAAGCGGCGAGGACATCCTTACCAAAAAATACCCCAGAGCAACACCCTCCAGAAGACAATGACCCCAGAGTATTGGCGGTCTTTGAGACATTTGCTTGAAACAAAAAGCACAAAAGGGCACTTCGCGGCCTCGACAAAGTCTGTCAAATCGCCATAGTAAACCCTTGGAACGACACGGCTATAACCTTTAATGCCGGCGACGAACAAAATACAGGACAGTCCGAGCACCAGCCGCTTTAGTCCTCAGTCCTATCGTGGACGGCTTTCGACTTACTAAGGTCCTCATGAACGGTGGCAACGGACTAAACCTCATCTATGAGGATACACTCCACAAAGTGGAATTAGACAGGAGCCGCATCAAGCAAAGTAGCACGACCTTCCGAGGAATCATTCCCAGTCGGGAGGCACGGTGTGCGGGAAAAATCACACTTGACGTGGTATTTGGCACGCCGGAGAATTATCGGTCTAAAGAAATCACCTTCCAAGTGGCTCCTTTCAGCAGCGGATACCATGCCCTGTTGGGGCGGGACGCTTTTACACGCTTCCAAGCTATACCTCATTACAGGTATATGAAGCTCAAAATGCCCGAACCAAACGTCATAATCACTCTTGTCAGTGATCCGGACAAATCACTCCGCGCCGAAAACAAAACTGCATCCCTGGCCCTTGAGGCATTATCTGAAGCCCTTGCGTCCGAAGAATTAACCGCACTGCGCTCCATGGTGGATAGGGACGATGTGATCTTAGACAAACGACCCAAATCCACCTCCTTCAAACCGGCAGAAGAAATAGTCAAATTCCAGGTCCACCCAACGGACCCCAAGAAGATAGCATCTATCGGAGCACAACTAGACCCAACGGTCGACGCCACACTAAGGGATTTCCTTCGCGAAAATTGGGATATATTCTCCTGGCACCCTTCCGACATGCCTGGAATCCCACGTGAGCTGGCCGAACACAACCTTAATATCTTAACGGGATACAAACCAATCAAACAAGCACTGCGGCGGTTTTTCGAGCCCAAATGCCAAGCTATGGGGGAGGAGCTTGCCAAGCTAATTGAGGCTAGATTCATCGAAGAAATAAAACATTCGGACTGGCTGGCAAACCTGGTGATGGTACCAAAGAAGGACAAATCCTGGTGGTTGTGCGTCGATTTTAAAGACCTCAATAAGGCTTGCCCTAAGGATCCCTTCCCCCTCCCCTGCATCGATCAAATCATTGATGCTACCGCAGGACACAACTCACTGTGTTTCCTTGATGCATATTCTGGATACCATCAAATCAAAATGAAGGTGTCCGATCAAGCTGCAAAAACATTCATTACCCCATATGGGCCATTCTGCTTCAACACCATGCCCTTTGGGCTCAAGAACGCTGGCGCCACATACCAACGCATGATTCAAACATGCCTGGAGAAACAGATCAGCAAGACGGTTGAAGCTTATGTGGACGATGTCGTCATCAAAACTAGGCACGTCGAAACACTAATAGACGATTTACGTCTCAGATTTGATAACCTCCGCGCGTATGACATTAAGCTAAATCCAGAAAAGTGCGTTTTCGGCGTCCCCGCTGGAAAACTGCTGGGCTTCATCGTTTCCAACAGAGGAATTGAAGCAAATCCAGCCAAAATCCGAGCTCTGTCACAATTGGCTATGCCAACAGACCTTAAACAAGTCCAAAAGCTCGCGGGTTGCGTGGCAACTCTAAGCCACTTTCTCTCCAGGTTGGGAGAAAAGGCACTGCCACTCTATCGCCTTCTATGGCGAACCGATCACTTCGAGTGGACGAACGCGACAACAGCCAGACTAGAAGAAATAAAAACCCTTCTTGCGAGCAACCCAATCCTGGCCGCGCCAAACGTCAGTGAACCGATGTTATTATACATATCAGCAACACATCAGGTGGTGAGCGCCATGCTCGTCGTTGAACGAGAACAGGACGGACACAAAGTCCCGCTTCAGAAGCTAGTATACTACGTATCCATTATCCTTACACCATGCAAATCCCGGTATCCCCATTATCAAAAGATAGTATTCGCGGTCTTCATGGCATCCCGAAAGCTCCATCACTACTTCCAGGAGTGTTTGATCACGGTGGCTTCCGAAGTACCACTCAATGACATTATAAACAACCGCGATGCCATGGGCCGGATTGCCAAATGGTCCATTGAGCTCCTTCCATTTGATATTACATACAAACCATGTCAAGCTATTAAATCCCAAGTACTGGCTGACTTCGTCACCGAGTGGACAGAGGCCGAACTCCCTAAAGAGTATGATGCATATTCCAATTGGGTTATGTATTTCGATGGATCCAAAATGCTGGCAGGGCTAGGGCGGGCGTAGTTTTAACATCACCAACTGAAGACGTTGTTCAGTACGTACTCCAAATACTATACACATACTCCAACAATGTAGCCAAATACGAGGCCTTATTGCATGGTCTATGGATGGCTGTCTCCATGGGCATACAACGCCTAGAAGTGCGCAGGGACTCAAACCTTGCAATATCTCAAGTAAATGGAGACTTCGACGCCAAAGCTCCAAAGATGGCAGCTTATCGTAATGCCGTCATAAAAATGTCGGTCCGGTTCGAGGGGCTCGAGTTCCATCATATGGCTCGAGAAAGTAATCAAGCGGCGGACGTTCTTGCTCGTATCAGCACTAAGCGCGACCCCGTCCCATCTAATATCTTTCTGGAAAGGCTTTTTAAGCCATCCATGGTGTGGCAGGGGAAAACGACAACACTAGTCCGGATCCGAACATAACCCCTGATTCCGAAAACACTGACATCATCGGAGGTTCAGCCACCGAAATAACATCATCGGCGCATCTCATCATGGCAGTCATTGCCCCATGGATCGAACCCTTCCTGGCCTACCTTAATAGGAAGGAGCTTCCTGAGGACCAGAATGAGACCCGCCGCATTGTACGACATTCGAAGGCCTACAGGGTTCATGACCGAGAGCTCTATAAGTAAAGCGCTACCGGAGTCCTTCAAAGATGTATCTTCGAGGAGGAGGGCTGGCAGCTCCTGGCTGAGATTCATGCCGGTCTCGGCGGGCACCATGCCGCAGCTCAGGCCCTTGTTAGCAAGGCCTTCCATACATGGTTCTATTGGCTGACGGCCCGAGCGGATGCACAGGACTTTGTCCTACGTTGCGTTGGATGCCAACTCTTCGCCAACCAAAGCCACATGCCCCCCCACTGTCTTACAAACAATCCCCATCACTTGGCCTTTTGCGGTCAGGGGACTCGATATGGTCGGACCCCTTAAAGGAGGAAGCCATAAGAGAAATTATCTGCTGGTCATGGTGGATAAATTCACTAAGTGGATAGAGGCCAAACCAGTCAAAACGGCTGAAGCGGGGCCGGTAATAGATTTCATATCCGGCGTGGTACACCATTATGGTGTCCCACAAAGCATAATCACCGATAATGGCTCTATTTTCACAGCCGATGAAGTGAAAACCTGGTGTGCTAATCTAGGCATTAAGCTCGATTACGCCTCTGTCTATCACCCACAGACAAACGGCCAAGTCGAACGGGCTAATGGTCTTATTATGAGCGGCATCAAACCTAGACTAGTGCGGTCTTTGAAAGAATCAGACAAGCACTGGGTGGAGGAACTTGACTCCATACTCTGGGGGCTGCGGACCACGCCTAGCCGCACTACTGGATATACACCTTCCTTCATGGTGTACGGTGCTGAAGCAGTGTCACCTTGCGATATTATTCATGACTCACCTCGAGTGCGCATGTACGAAGAGAGAGAAGCTGAGCTTGATCGACAGGACATCTTAGATGCCCTGGAGGAGGAGCACGATGTCGCAAAAGCCCGTTCCGTATTTTATCAACAGCAGGCTCGCATGTATCAAAGCAGAGAAGTGCGGGCCAAGACTTATAACATTGGTGAACTCGTTCTACGCCTGCCGGAGAAGAAAAAGGACAAACTCAAGCCCAAGTGGGAGGGTCCCTTTCATCATTGACGAAGTTCTCACCGAAGGAGCGTACCGCCTGCGTGATGTGTCAGACAATCAATTGGAGCCGAACCCCTGGAACGCGGCCAGACTCCGACGATTTTATGCCTAGCGCCGAACTCTGTGTTCGTCTCCTTCCTCCTGTTATTAACGTTATTTTTTTCTCTCTTTTCGTTTTTTATCTTTTTTCATTTTGCTCTTTAGCCCTACGACTTTAGTACAGCTAGACCGTCCTCCCTTGATGCATACATCTCCACATAAGTATGTTCATTATACCTGGGGGCTTCTCGTACAGAAGCTTGCTATTATTCTTTGAGCATCAAGCTCACCACATATGTGTTTTTCCATATGTACCTTTTCTTCGCCATTATATGCATCGATATGACTTAAGTTTTGGCCAAGCTGGGTTGCCTGGCTCCTGTGCTTATGCCGTACGTTCCCATTAGTTTGGCTAGGGCATAAAGGGAGCACCTCTGCGATTGTTACTGCTGGGTCATCCGGAATATTCGGTCGGCGAATTAAAGACGTTTCCGCATTCACTCCATTATGAAATCCCAGAAGTTACTTACTCTATGATTTTTTCAATCATAGTTCGGACATGCACATTAAACGCATGCACACCACGGGAAAGGATCCCTTAACGGAACTATTCTCTCTAGAAGATGTTTCTTACATAATGTAATATAACATAACTAGCCGGATAAACGTTGTCTATTCAAGCAACTATGACCCCTACGCCTGGTTCCCATGCATACCCCGGTATATTCTACCGTTAGGGTATTCGAAAACACTCCGCACCTTTGGGTCCAGAGGTCGAAGCGAAAAGGTCGGCCATGACATTTTTTTTATTATCCAGCTAGAAGGAAAGTACATAGTCACTTAGGACTCAAAAACTTCCTCCTCTATACCATCCAACAGGCGGTCTAATTTACAATCCTATTGGGAGTATCTAGAAGCCACCTCTACTTGGCCATATACTAAACTAACGGGAATTTATTCCCCATTTGACCCTAACAGCCCGACCCGGGCCATGTGATTCGGATATAGCTTGGTATATCGTGTTTTTACCATGGCCTAGGCCTCTCGCGCACACTCTCGGCAGGCCGATATCTTCCATAGTCGGATACACCGCCACGCTCACTTGAACAACTCTACAAGCTTCTCCATACTCCTTGGTGGGGAGTCAGATGGCCATAAGGCCTTGGCTACACTCTGCATTGCATGCCGAGCTTGCTCCTGCAACTGCGACAGCCCTTGCAGAAGATCACTTGATGGTCCGGACACCTCCTCTTCGGGACGGCCCATCAATATACCTGCAATCATAGCTATATCAGCTACTTTTACTTCCAAACTGTTATAAGGTAAATACGGCCACATACTGAATATGCCGCCTCGCAGTTTTTTTCTCCTTCATGGAGTCGACTAGCTGGGCCCGCACATCCGTCAGCTCTTCGCCCAGCTGGATGTTTGCATCTTGGAGTTTGTTTTTCTCCTGTCAGACACGTGTCAAAACCCGCTCGCCTGCGGCATGTAGTCTTTTCGACTCTTTTTCCTCCAATTGATCTGATGATCCTATTATGAGATAAAGCCGCAGTGTTAACACGGTCGCTATGCAATAACTGTTTCTCGATGGAGGGAAATATCGCCGGAAGACGCCGCTTTGGATTTTTCCAGTTCGGCGGTCACTGCATTCAACTGCGTCCGACACTTTTCTAGCTCTTGGGCTAGCACGTCGTTCTTCTCCGATAGAACCTGGTCATGCAGCGATCCTCAAATCAGTTGTCCCAACTACTTTAAGTCTCGGGGGCTACTGGCATATGGTTATCATAGTCAGACAAAGTAAACTTACTTGCACATCTTTTAAATGCTACTTTGTGGCTCTATTAAGGCCATCTCGAGCAGCTCGGATATATGCATTAGCCGAGCTGTAGGCGCTAGATGCCTCTTTTGAAAATCAAGGGTCTTGTAAAACGGCCCTACGACGCCGATATTCATGGCACTCTCCACATCCGAGTTGGTGACGGATACATCATCTGAATCCTCGGTTGGAGGACTATCCGGCATCACCCCCGCATCAGCCCATGTCTTCACAGCAGGATCTGGATCCTGGCTGCGGGAAGTATGACCGACCAGACCCTCGGATATAGTCTGGCACACCTTTTTCCTGATACAGGGCAAACAGAAAGGTCATAGTTGGATGTGATCGCCAAGGTGCATATTTGCAAATTCATACCTCTTTGATGAAGGCTCGGCCGTATGTTCGTTTGCCTTCTTCTTCGAAGGCTTGCCTGGTGTGGGGGACGCTCTCTTCGAAGATTCCCCCAGGGCAGCATGGCACGCCAAACGCCTCCCCTTTTGAGCACAGGATAGTGCGGTGGGTAATGAGGAATGAGAAGACTCTCTTGGATAAGGTATCTCCGGATTACTTACATGTGAAGCAGGAAGGAGGCCGCGGTAATCGGTGATGATGGGTACATCTGTACCGTCATAGCTCATCTGATAGAATATTCCATCCTCGAGCTCCACAAATATGTCCGGATCTTCCTCATATCCGGGGTCAAGATCCCGGTTGCGATTCTCCGGCTGAGGGGCAGGGTCATGGATCCCCTCGACAGCCTTTCGCCATTCCTGTTATAAGCGGATAAGATACTGCCTCTCAAGAATGATTCAGGGACAGGAGTAAAATAGTGGAGCTGAAGCTTACCCAGCTGGGAGGATTATACATGGAAAATCCATCTCGATATTGGAGACGGGTGAACTCCTCCCTCCCCCCTTTATACAGCTTGGCCAGT
Organism: Triticum dicoccoides; assembly: GCF_002162155.2. Taxonomy (NCBI): domain Eukaryota; kingdom Viridiplantae; phylum Streptophyta; class Magnoliopsida; order Poales; family Poaceae; genus Triticum; species Triticum dicoccoides. The sequence goes on from NC_041380.1 coordinate 176,221,105, forward strand.
ATTTTGGCCAGGGCGCCGGGGGTCTTCGGGCCCTTCCGCCCATAGTGTGAGGCGTCGTCCTTCCCGTTATAATGCCACATGAGTAGCCCTCTGTACTGGAGTGGTTGGACCTCCCGCGTTATAGAGATCGCCATTAGCTCGACTATTGACAATCCGTACTAGGCAAGCGTCTTAATCTTGCCCAGCAGCAGGCTGATCTCTGCACTATCCTCTTCCTCGAGGTTCTGAGGACGCCAACTATGGCGTTTCTTCAGCGGAGCATTTGAAAACTCGGGGAGGCCCATGCGGACGGGGTCGGGTAGAGCGACGTCATTGATGTAGAACCATTCAGAAGGCCACTCATTGGGAGCTTTCTTCAGCGTGCCGGACAGGTATCCAGTCCCGGCAGTGTGCCACACTTCGGCTCCTCCCACTTCAAAAATTGACCCGCCTTAATTGCGAGGGATGAGGCAGAACAGTCTTCTCCATAAATCGAAATGGGCCTCGCAGCCCAGGAATAGCTCGCATAGAGCGACATAACCCGCAATATGAAGGATAGAGGCGGAGTGAGACTGTGTAGTTGGAGGCCATAATACTCCACCAGACCTTGGAGGAAGGGATGGATTGGGAATCCGACACCTCTTAACAAGAAGGGGACGAAGCATACTCGTTCTCCCCTGGACGGATTGGGGAAGTTCTTCATTTGGGCCCCGCCCTTGAAGGACGTCATCCCTGCTCGTACGGGGACCAAGTCCGCGGGAGGAAGAAAGCCCTGTGTTTGCAGCTTCACCAGCTGACTGTGGGATACGAAACATCTCCCCCAATAACCCTCTTTGGAGTCGTGGGGACGAGAGGAAGAGCCGGGAGCGCTAGCCATGTTGGAGTGGTTTTTCCTTAGAAAGCTTTGAGGATTTTTCGCGGGGTGTGGAAAGGATTTGAGATCTATTCTCTTTAAATAAGCACCTTTGTGGTACGGTTGGGGTGGTATATGCAAAAAATACCCCGACCTCTCACATTTGCTCGACACATGGAAACTGAAGTTGTTGATACACAGAAGCCGAGGGGTACAACATTAAATGGAAGGCCGAGCACACTACTCGGAAGTCAATGGTGGAGGAACCCGCCTTGCAATGTTGAAGATAATCTATGTGCCGAACACATCGTCATTGAAGACTGGTTCGGGGGCTACTGAGGGAGTCCTGGACTAAGGGGTCCTCGGGCGTCCGACCTGTTAGCCATGGGCCGGACTGATGGGCTGTGAAGATGCGAAGACCGAAGACTGCACCTGTGTCTGGATGGGACTCTCCTTGGCATGGAAGGCAAGCTTGGTGACCGGATATGTAGATTCCTTTCTTTGTAATCGACCTTGTGTAACCCTAGATCCTCCCGGTGTCTATATAAACCGGAGGACTTAGTCCGAAAACGGAGATACTCATTATCATAGTCATACAAGCTAGACTTCTAGGGTTTAGCCATTACGATCTCATGGTACATCAACTCTTGTAATACTCATATTGATCAATATCAATCAAGCAGGACGTAGGGTATTACCTCCATAGAGAGGGCCTGAACCTGGGTAAACATCGTGTCCCCTGTCTCCTGTTGCCATCGACCTTAGACGCACATTTCGGGACCCCCTACCTGAGATCCGCCGGTTTTGACACCGACAAGCCCAAGCAGCTAGTTGGGGTCCCAAGAAGAGTGATCGAGCATCATCTGAGGGTGTGTCCCAATGTGCGCCCCATGAAGCAAAAGGCGATGCGACAATCCACAGAGAAGCAGTCTTTCATCATTCAGGAAACCCGCAAGCTGGAAGCGGTAGGTGTCATTCGCGAGGTCCGGTACCCAGAGCTGCTGGCGAACCCGGTAATCGTGCGAAAGAAAGGAGGGAAGGAACACATGTGTGTCGAATTCACCAATCTCAACAAGGCTTGCCCTCAAGACCCATTCCCGCTGCCGCGCATCGACCAGATCATCGACTCCACCGCGGAGTGTGATCTGCTATGTTTCCTAGAAGCATTCTCAGGCTACCGCCAGATCAAGATGGCGGTGGAAGATGTGGAGAAAATAGCTTTCTTGACCCCATGCGGGGTATACTGCTACACTTGCATGCCATTCTGACTACGCAACGCAGGAGCAACCTTCCAGCGACTGATGCACATCGCCTTGGGGCGGCAGCTCGGGAGAAATGTCACCGTCCTACGTTGATGACATTGTGGTGAAGTCTCGAGAGGCGAGAACTTTGATTCAGGACCTGGAGGAGACCTTCGCGAGCCTGCGCCAGGTGGACTTGCGGCTCAACCCGGAGAAGTGCGTGTTTGGTGTCCCTTCCGGCAAGTTGCTGGGCTTCCTCGTGTCCCACAGAGGGATCGAAGCCAACCCGGAGAAGGTCAAGGCAATTGAAGACATGAGCCCACCATAAAACCTCAAGGAGATGTAGAAGCTTGCAGGCTGCGTGACTTCGCTGGGGCGCTTCGTCTCCAAGTTGGGGGAGCGCGCCTTGCCGTTCTTTAAGCTGATGAAGAAGAAGGGTCCATTCGAGTGGACCCCCGAGGCCAACCTGGCATTTCAAGACCTCAAGAGATACTTGACCAGCCTGCCGGTGATGGTGGTGCCTCGCCTTCGCGAGCCCTTGGTACTCTAGATGTCTGCCACACCCCACTCCGCCAGCGCGGCGCTGGTGGCCCTCAGAGAGGAGCCCCATGTCAAGGGCCCGCCAAGTGAAGCCGCCAAGCCAGATGAGGCAGTGCAACATCCAGGCGGTGCTCCAGAGACAGCGGCTGCCCTGACCAGTCATCAAGCCCTAGGAGTTGGAGACCCCCAGGAAGCACCTTAGTCCCCGGGAGACAGAAACTCCGTCAGCTCTCCCACCCTTGTTGAGCACCCAGTGTACTTCATCAGCATAGTGCTGCGAGATGCGAGGGCACGATACCCCATGCCTCAGAAGCTCTTGCTCACGCTCCTGGCGGCCTCGTGCAAGCTGCGCCACTACTTCCAAGGTCACCCCATCAAGGTCGTTTTGGCTTACCCATTGGAGAGAGTGCTTAGAAGCCCCAATGCTGTGGGAAGGGTCGCCGAATGGAATATCGAGCTGCAAGCATTTGACTTGGAGTTCAGCACAACCAGGGTCATCAAGGGGGCTGCACTTGCCGACTTTCTGTCAGAATGGACCAACACCCCGGTGCTCGAAGTAGGCGAGAACCGATCCCTCTTACCAGGGAGTGAAGCGCCAGATGGTTAGGTCGTGTACTTCGATGGCGCGTTTGCACATCAGGGCGCGGGGGCTGGAGCCATGCTCATCTCGCCCACTCGGGACAAGCTTTACTACGCCGTGCAGCTCTGCTTCTAGCGGGGCGAGAAGGTCTCCAACAACATCGTAGAGTACGAGGGTCTCATCACCGGCCTCAAAGCTGTAGTGGCCCTGGGGGTGAAACGCCTCACCATCAAGGGAGACTCGCAGCTCGTCGTCAACTTCTCCAACAAGGTGTACGAGCCAAAGGATGAGCACATGGAGGCATACCTCATGGAGGTGCGCAAAATGGAGAAGCAGTTCCTGGGCCTGGAGCTACAACATGTGCCTCGTGCCACCAACAAATAGGCTGACGACATCGCCAAAAGAGCATTCAAGTGGCTGCCCCAAGAGCCAGGCATCTTCGAGGAGTGGCTCCTCAAGCCTTTGGCAGCACCTCCGCCTGCGGAGCCGATGCCATCATAGGAGGAACTCCCCCGGCCACCAGCCTCGGGAGCCCTCGCCTGCGGCCCAACCTCAGGTGCACACCTTCTCCTAGCGCTCGAGCCTCGGGAGTGGTGCTGGATCGAGGAGTTCAAGGCATACCTGACGCAAGGCACGTTGCCGGAGAAGGAGGAAGACGTAGAGCGTGTGGCCCGGCAGGCTACGGCGTACTGCATTCAGGACGGTGAGCTGTACAGGAAAAAATCAAATGATGTTTCTCTATGATGCATTTCCAGGGAACAGGGGAATGAGCTGCTGGCCGACAAACATGGCAGAGACTGCGGGCACCACTTGTCGTTGCGCACCCTAGTCAGCAAGGCTGTCATGACCCCAATTCTAAGTCACACCGATCTAGCCTGTAACACATCATATCACTCTGCAGCCTCACGCACGGTATTCCCACGGGTGTCGCCTTACCATGGCCTGGGACCGTTTGCGCCTTTTGGCTCACGTATATGATAGTGTCGCTAGCATCCATATGACAGAGAACCCGGGACGACATGACTAGTCGTGAACCCAAAGTGGCACTAACTTACGGGGACTGGCATACATGAATCAACATCGAGCATGTCAGTCGACAGTGTGTGAATCCGGGCTGTAGCACTGGGCTAACACGACTCTGGGAACCGGGCTGTAGCAGGCTAGGCAGGACTTCGGGAACCCACGCTGTAGCAGGCTAGGCAGGACTCCGGATGTCTCCGCGTGACATTTCCCCGAAGGGACAGACACAGGAACGAAGTGAATCACACGCCGGCCAGTCAAGTGCTCCGGAGCAGTAGTGCTGGGCTAGCAGGACTCCGGTGAGCCGGGCTGTAGCGGACAACTATGGCTCATGGAAGCACAGGACTACATTTCCCCATAAGAGAGGCTACCAAGGATAAACAACTAGGTTCTCGGATCCCACACATACCAAGCATTTCAATCATACACACAATATGCTCGATATGTGTAAATACAACATGGCATCACAACATAACTCTACGACTCAAGTATTTATTCATTAGGCTCCGAGGAGCGAGATATTACAAACATGGGTCTCATGACCCAACATACAGAGCATGGAAGCTTAACTTGTCTGAGTACAGACAACTACAAATGAAGAAGGCTGAGAAGCCTGACTATCTACCAGATCCTGCCGAGGGCACAAGATCGTAGCTGAGGTATCAAGCTAAACGTCGAAGTCCACACGTAACTACTAGCGAGACTGAAATCTCTCTACAAAACATAAAATAAGCAAACGTGAGTACAAATTTACCCAGCAAGACTTACATCAGAACTAACTACATATGCATTGATATCAATAAAGGGGGTGGTGGAGTTTGACTGCAGAAAGCCAGCTTTGACTCAATGGCTATCCTATACTACGACTGCGAGTAACTCTTTTGGGGTGGCGCACACGAGTCCACATATTCACCATACCAATACACCACTCTGGATCCGCTCCTGTCTTCCTACGAGAACGCCATCCATAGCACTCACGCTTATCTTGTGCATTTTAAAGTATCCACTTTCACTTGTCTATGAACTATGCAAGGGGTCCAAATTTCTATATCCGAGGAATCCGGCTATTCGAATAGATAATGATAACCCTGCAGGAGTGTACTTCTTCACACACGCTCTCGCCACTTATCGCCTTGTACACATCATGTACCTTGGCAACCTTCAAGTGGAAGCCGGGCAAGGGAGTCGGCCACGACCTGACTAACCAACAAGTCTCTAGTCCAGGTTTATCGCCTATTCGGGTTCCATCCGCAAGGAGATCCGGCCGGGGTGTCTCTCACGGCCCCAAATGATGTGAGCAGGGTTCCCAAGACCACCACCCGGGTGCCACTTGGTACACCGTGCCACTGTTCCTAGTCTGTCCCAAGCCCACCTGTACCGGGTGCCACTTGGTAGACTACTAACACTACCTACAAACACCAGAAACTAGTTGCAACTCCTGGACAGAGATCAGGGTGATTAATAAGTCGAGAGGGGCACTTAAGCATTCCAATGCATGGTAGTAGCTGTTCATGGATCACAAACACAGAACTCAGTTCCTAAGGACGGCTGCAATGAGACAACCCACCATGTACTCCTACATGGCCTCTCACCGCTACCTTTACCAAATCGTGTTTAGACACTTAGCTCTCAACAGTAGGACATGTTCACAACTTCCCAATTCATCCCCGATGAATCAGACCTGACACAACTCTAAGAAATAGCAGACATGACAAACAAGCATGAATTAGTAGGCACATCAGGGCTCAAACAACTCCAACTCATGCTAGTGGGTTTCATCTATTTACTATGGCAATGACAGGTCATGCAGAGGAAAGGGGTTCAACTACCGCAGCATGTAACAGTTGAAACGGTGTTGTCCTAATGCAGTAAAAGAGAGCAAGAGCGAGAGAGTGGGATTGTATCGGAATGAACAAGGGGGTTTTGCTTGCTTGGCACTTCTGAAGATATTATAGCTCTTCATCGGTGTCATCGAACTCATCATCGGAAGCACGTCTATCGAGAGGGGACAATCACCGGCAATAGAGAAGAACACAATCAATGCAAATGCGACAATATGATGCATGATCATGACATGGCAATATGCTATGATTTGTGCTAATGCATCTAGCAACAATTTAAATGAAGTCCATATGAACCAAGGGTTCATATGCAAACTCCATAAGGGGTATTTAAAATGCCATTATCATGTTTTCACTTATACAGGGGGTATAAGTTGGTTGAACATGCATGAGAGTAGCATAAATGGATAGATTGGATTTTTCTGATAATTTTTCATATATAATTTATTTCATTTGGAGTTACGGTTGATTTTCTATGATTTTTAGAAGTTTAGGCAATTTTATGGAATTTCCTGTAAAAGAATAAATCCAAAAAATGTTTTATTGCATCAGCATTATGTCACAGTGACGTCAGCGGGTCAACAGGGCGGCCAGGATCAAACTAACCAGTGGGTCCCGCGCTTCAGTGACTAAACTAACTTGGTTAATTAGTATTTAACCTAAGCTAACCTAGGTTAATTAGGCGGGCTGGTCCCGCATGTCAGTGGCACAGGTGGGCCGTTAGCACTAACCTAATCGGGGTTAGGCCAGCGTTTAGTCGCTGGCGAGGTGCCGAGACGGCGGCGATGCGCGGAATCGCACCACAAGCCATGGTTCGTTTCTCCGGTGGCACCGTTGGAGCTCTGGACCTTGTTCGCGTCGATTGGTGGCAGAACGGGACCAAATGGTCGCCGGAGATGACGATGGCGACCAAATCAGCGGTGGCCGAAGCTCGGGCGGGATCGGCTACTCGCTACGACGCACGGGAATGCGAGCTAGCAGGTGTGTTCGTCTCCTGGGAGCAGCCCGAGCACGATGACGTGCTCAGGGGTGAGCTGAGCTTGCACTAGCCACGACCGCTTCATGAACGGCGGCGAGGAGCTCTCGGCTCTGGTGGCTCGGGGAGTTAGAGGATGCAGACGAGCACGATGAGCAGGGGAGAAGATGGCGGAGCTCACATCGGTTCTGTTGGTGCCTCTGGCGAGCTCGGGGGCGTGCTGTGGACGACGAATCGGCGAGGGTAATTGGCGGCGCCCGAGGTTGAAGATGAGGTCGGGGACAGCACGGCAGGGCGTCCTGGCTTGCGCTTGTTGAGGGGGCAGCTTCACGGCATCGAGGCGGACAGTGGGGATAGCACGGGGAGGCGCGGGGATGGTTGTGGCTGCGAGAACTACGGCGGCACGTCCATGGCGGCTTCGGCCATGGGTGGAGGGGAGTGAGGAGGAGGCGAGGGGGAGGACTGGAGAGGCCGGCTCGATCAATACGGCGGTGGCGGGATCATTCGAGGTGTCGTGCTAGCAGGGGAGGGCAGGCAGCTCGCGTGGCACGCGGAGCAAGCGTGCGCATCGGGCACGCGCCCTGTCCGACTGGCGGGAGGACAATGACGACTGGCACAGGCCAGTGGGCTGGGCCGCATAGTGCTGGGCCAAGTGGGCGCCAGGTAAGCCACAGGTAACCTCTTCCTTTTCCTGTTTTTCTTTTTCTGTTTTGTTTTCTTTGTTCTGATTTAGTTTAGGAACTAAATCATTTAGATAATTCTAAAAATTATTTTGGAGGTTAACTGAATTATTTCAGGGCTCCACAAATAACTTCAGAATATTAGGACCATTTAAAAAATATATATAGCATTTAAACGGCTCTTCAAATACTTTTGTGTTAATTCAAAAATCCAAAGATGACCTGAAAATATATTCATCATTTTTGGAAGAGGTTTTCACCTTAACCAGAAATCATGAACTTTTCTTAGGGACATTTTGGGTTTATTGAAAAAGATTTTAATCAAGCCTAGATGGACTGATTTAGTGCTAGGGTTTGAACAATCCCCATTTCAAGTTTAAAAGAAATTTAGACATGATGTAACAAGTGACTAGCTAGCTCAGAGCATACCAGAACTAGGGATGTGACAAAGGCTCTCCGCAGCGGGTTCTACTGACCCACTGCAGTCAACGACGCGGCCGAGTTGGTGAAATCCTGCGGGGCGTGCCAGTTCCACGCCGAGCAGATCCACCAGCCAGCTCAGGGCCCCCAAACTATCCCGCTCTCATGGCCGTTCGCGGTCTGGGGGCTGGATATCCTGGGCCCGTTCCCTCAAGCGCCTAGAGGTTACCACTACCTGTACGTCGCCATCGATAAATTCACGAAGTGGGTGGAGGTGGAAACCGTCCGCACCATCCCAGCTGGGTCAACAGTCAAGTTCATCAAGGGCCTCGTAAGCCGATTTGGGGTCCCTAACCGCATCATCACCGACAACGGCTCATAGTTCACTAGCAATCTCATCAAAACATATTTTGCTAACCTTGGAACGTAGATCTGTGCGCCTCTGTGGCGCACCCCAGGAGCAACGGCCAGGCCGAATACGCCAATGCGGAGGTCCTGAGGGGACCTTCAGGAAGAAGCTCGAGGCCTGCGGCTGGCATGACGAGCTCCACTCCGTGCTGTGGTCCATCCGCACCACCGCCACCAGGCCCACATGCGAGACTTCCTTCTTCCTTGTCTATGGAGCAGAAGCGATTCTCCCACATGAGGTCAGGCATCACTCCGCGCGGATCCTGGCATTTGATGAAACGCAGCAGGACGCCATGCGGAGGATGGATCTCATGCTGGGGGAGGAATGCCGTCGTGAAGCCTCGCTCCGAGCTGCGAGGTACCAGCAGGCGCTGCGGCGGTACGACTGCCGCAGTGTCTGCTCCAGGACGCTCGAGGTGGGTGATCTTGTCCTGAGGCGGGTGCTCTCCAAGGAAGGGCTGAACAAGCTCTCACCCATGTGGGAGGGCCCGTTTCGGGTCGCCAACGTCTCTAGTCCTGGCGCCGCGCGCCTGGAGACGCAGGACGGGATCCCCATCCAGAACGCCTGGAACATTCAACACCTCCGGAAGTTCTACCCATGAAGCAAGGCCCGGTGCCTGTGAAGCAAGGCCCAGTGCCTGTGAAGAATCTCCGCTCGTGACACTCTCATGTAATAATGAGTGGGGCTGTACACGCCCCGGAGTCTCAGGAGTGCCTCCCTCGGGCCTCGGGGGCTCCCTCCCACGCCTAGTGGTAGCACTTAGGTCCGCGCTGGTGAGAATACAAGAAGACTAGACTAGGTGCCGGACGTGGCTTTTCATTTCCTTTCCGCAGTTGGTTTGCCCCCTCTTTTAGTGAGAATTTTCTTTCTGGTGTTCCTTGCTGGCCTGGTTCCATTGTCCTCCTTTTCTCCTCTCGGTTCCTCGTTTTTGACCCGTACTCTCCCTCGCATGCCTCGCGAGGGGGCTGGACAGGCGCCCTTGTGAGCGTTTTTGTTTTCCTGTCTTTTGCAAGGCACCCTCGCTCGAGCTCGCAAGCTAGCACACCCCTCTCAATCCGTGCCCCCGGGTACCACGATGCGAAGCACTAGGTCATGGCCGATAGTGCCTACGACCAGGATTCGGAAGAATAAGGATTCCCTAACGAATTTGCAGTTCTCAGGTGCTTTCCGAGCACAGGAGGCCTCATTAGGCATTGGGGAATGCGCGTCTCGCGAGGCGGAACCTACTTCAGGAGCATCAAGCAAAGTTATTCCTACACGCATACATAAAACATGGCGCTGCAACACAACATAGGAATGATAAACATAGTACATCCACTTAGAAATCATAATTGTTGCACGCCCCAGTGGGGGCCCATACTTGTCTCTCTCTTGATGCAGGAAGGAAAGGAAGAACGAAACAAAAGCGGAACATGCTCCCACGACAGGTCGCCAGGACGGGCCCGTGGCGCTCTCTTGAGCTCAGCCAGACCCTTCCTCACGCTTCACCGGAGCGCGGTGACGAGACGACCCGCTGCCGCCTTCGAAGTGGGCACGGCGGCATGGCAGCTGGTCGTAGCCACCGCTGCTGGAGCTGTCAACGGAAAAAAGTCGTCGTAGCTCGACGAGACATGGCCGACGCCGAAGGCGGGCCCACCATCACTCTCGTTGCGGCCATCGCCAAGGCCGACCACCTCGTCGCCGTCGTTGTCCTCGGGGCAGCACCAACGCGGCGACCAGATTCCCCAAATACCCTCACGTAGAGGGTCGGGTCGCCGTCGTACCTAAAATGGAGGGCACACCGCCTGCCCAGTCCGCGCGCGCGGGCAAACGTCTGCCAACCGTGGGCCAGGACTGTGTTGCTTGCGGTGTAGACCTCGACCGCGACTCAAGAAGCCTTTCTGCAGCAGCCGTCCGCTTGCAGCCAAAGACCACCTGGACCAGTGGCTGGCCGCTCGCCGGTGAAGAAGCGCGGGAGCTGAAGCCAAGTGCCGGCCGGGTTCTCCGACCACACAACGAACTTCGGCAGCACTTCCACTGTGGAAGTGCGGCCAAGGCGGCCGCGTGACCACGGCGCGCCTCCCTCCATCGACGGGGCTACCACACCTCGGACGACCACCACCATGTGAAGAGGCACCACCGCGGCCACGAGGGGCCACGACGAGGATCACAGTGTGCTTGCGGGGACGATCGCGCCCCCTCTTGGGCGGCGGTGAGCCGGGCCCCTCCTAGCGAGCCTTCCCTTTCTCCACAGCGAGAGCCTATTCGCAGGCGCCATGGGGGTCGCTGCCAGTAGTGAAGCAAGGAAGAAGAAGAAGCGGGAGAAGCAAAGGAAGAGATGGGTGACGGGGGCTCCGCCCCCTTTCCCATCTATAGCCAAGGGGAGGCCAACCGCTGGCCTCCATGATCTAAGGTAATAATGATCTTTTTTGCATGCAGCAAGGACTCGTCAAGTCGGGCAGTTGCCGAGGCGGCGTGGGAAAGCGGAGACGCCCACGTCCAATCAATCGCCACGCATCAACCATGGCCACAGGCTGTTGGGGCCCGTGGCGCTCCGCACTTGCCCCTTTGGCTTCGCCTCGAAGCCAAGCCCGAGCGCGCCTTGGGCCAGGGGGCTACGGTCGGCGTTCTGGGAACGGGGGTCCCCAGACTTGCCTGCCTGCGGCCCACGGCATGGCTCCACCAGCGGCCCTGTATGGCCCATCTTCACCAGCAAACACTCAAGACCCTCGCGAGGGGCCAAGCCTCACGAGACGGACGATGCAAGACCTCCTAACGGGTGGCCTTACCAGGCTGGCTCACGAGGGGCGGAGAGATCAAGGCAATGGACACCTCGCGAGATCCTGTGATGCAAGCCATGACGACAGGAGCCAGGCGGGCGCCAGCGCGCATTGTCCTCATTTCCTCTTTGGTGCTAAAGAGGCAAGCGTAGGCGAGTTGTCTCGAGGCATCAGGCAAAGGTTTCCATATTGGTGCAACAAGACCAAGACCAGCAAGACAGCAAGACGGAGGTCACTGTGGAGCCCAAGACGGCGTCACCACCAGAGCCTTTGGCAGGCGAAGACTACTTTTGTCAGGATAGCTTGTACTAGCTGTCCGCCTTCAAACTGGCTGTTGTGGGATCCCTTCCTGCTCAATATTTGGGAAGAGGACCAGGGGCTCTATAAATAGGACTAGCCACCACCATAGCAGGGGGGTCGAATTCGGATCTGACCGGCTCATCTAGAGAGGGAGAATCCTCAACCACACAAGATCACCAAGCACAAGAACACCTCTCCTCAGGAGGCTGTTCTTCCCTTGTAACTGTTCATCCTCAGCCCAAGAGGTAATCCACCACACCACACTGGAGTAGGGTATTACACCACAGCGGTGGCCCGAACCAGTATAAATCTTGTGTCTCTCGTTCTTTGGGTTCGTCGAGCTAAGCCATGCGATCATAGAGTGTGCGAGCTAGACAGGGGGAGAGATCTTTGTGCGCACCCCAGTGTTCGAACCTCAAGGGTTTTGATGGAACTTGAAATCCGACAAGATCGTTCATGGAACGACAGGAGGTAGTCGGTATCTTCCATGCTAAGCGAGTTATTCTCAGGTTGATTGTTTATTCACTCGCCATCGTACGAGAAAAGGGCGGCAATAGGGATGCCCAGTCCCAAACTGCAAACACAAAAAGAGTTAACCTCTCAAATAATCAAACAAAAACTCCCAATGGAGTCAAAACCTTTACTTTTATCGCTTGGGAACCACCACTAGCTTGTTTAGCATGGGATATATTGATATTTTTGACAATTCATGGGATATATTGATAACTGATAGTCATGAAGTAAATGAGAAGGGTGCATGTCTCAAAATATCATTTATCTCTGTTTTAAAAACTTGAGCTCTGACACCTCTGCAGATCACTGCTTCCCTCTTTGAAGGGACTATCTATTTACTTTTATGTTGTGTCATCACCTTCTAAAACAAGCGCTAGAACCTGAGAGCACAGCTGTCATGACTTATGCATTGTGTGTAGCTAATGTTGGGTGCATCATGACTGGATCTTTTCTACCATGAAATACAATGTTTAGTCGCTTCTTGGACTTTGGAGGTGCTCTTCATTTATGTTTTGCGGTCTCAGAAAGGGCTAGCGAGATACCACTATTGTCATATTATATCATGGTTGTTTTGACAACATGTTGCCGTTTGAGATGTCTTATTATTGCTCATTGCTGATTATGTCATTGACATGCGTTAATATAATCTTTAAGAGTTATTGTCGGCATGGTTATTTATAATGTCGGCTGAAAAACTGGGTGTTGTTTAAGCTTATTTATGCAAACAAGAGCAAAAGAGTTCGTAAAAGTTTTTATTTCTCACTTTCAATTTATACTGCTATCATCACTGTTACACTTGCTACAAAAATACTAATATCACTGTTACCATTACCATTACTGCTGCTACTATTATCAAAACTATCATATTACTTTGCTACTGATCACTTCGCTGCAGATAATTAATCTGCAGGTGTAGTTGAATTGACAACTCAGCTGCTAATACCTTCAAATATTCTTTGGCTCCCCTTGTGTCGAATCTATAAATTAGGGTTGAATACTCTACCCTCGAAAACTGTTGCGATCCCCTATACTTGTGGGTTATTAGGTCACGAAAACCTGAGAGTTGTGAAGAACAATAGATGTTTTGTTTAGCTTGTAGAATTAATGGATATATCCAAACTCGGTCATCGACAAGAGAAATTCTGCAATGCTTGTGAGAATGCCCGAGTGTTATAAATGCGAGATTCGTTAAACTTTATACATGGTAATGATCTGGGTGCGGAATGGATTGATCACCATACCGACTTACTCTTATCATTTGCTCTTGCTATTTGGAATGGTAAATCTAGAGTGACTTACCCATAGTAGAGAGACGATGTTTGTTGAAAACTTTGTTTAAGCCTTAAAATGGTATGCTAAGAAACCGTCGTACCAGGCAGTTGTTGCCAAACGCGGGTAATATGGTGAGATGCAACCTAAACTAATTTCCTGCAGAAAACCAGAAATTGTTGACCACCATGAGATTCTCGTTAGTTGTGTAGAATTGGCGACAAGACCTGTCAGCTAAGAAGACCCAGTCTTGGAAGAACCTTACCAGTGATGAAAGGACACAAGATTTTCAAGAAAAGAGATTATGCCCTTACTGAAAGGAGACCGGCGAAGGAGTTATTCTAGGGAACATGAGAAGACCGACACCCTCTACACAAAGGAATGAGTACATGAGTTTTGGACGGGACCATAACCCTGCTTTTAAGTGTGGTAGCACACTAGACCATTCCGATCAACGGAATTGCTGGACGACCCCCAAACCCTAACCTTTTCGTTCTAGCCTATTTGAATCTCGAGGAAGAGATTCATTTTAAGTGTGGTAGGTTTGTAACATCCCAAAATTCTAAATTTTGGAATGCTATATTAAATAAATAGTTTTGATTGTAAATTTGATCGTTTCTGTGATTGATTGTGTGAAATTGAGTGGAATTTGATACTTTCTGGAAGTTGAATGAGAGGGAATAAAAGGACTTTCGCAAAACTTTCATATTTGCATTTTGATCTCCATGAATTAAAATTCATTTCATCACAAAAACCCTAGAGTGAGGATAATATGACTTCTTCCATTTAAAGAAATGAAAAGGGATTTGAAATGATTTGAATTCCATTTGAAAATATTTCAAATTCAGAAACTTTATGCAACTCAATGATTTTCATGAGAGAAGATAAAATGACTTCTTCAAATCATATGAAATATGAGTTGGAAGTTTAAAAGAATCAAATTTAAAGTCCCTTTGAAGGTATTTTGAAAACCATTTTCAATTTGGAGCTATTTGGTTTTTATTCAAATCATTTTTCTCCAAAAATAAAATAAATGGAAACAAGGGTAAAATGATTCCCTTCAATGGAAAATTAGGAGAAAATAAATTTGAAATCATTTTGGTATTTTATAAATGATATTTATTGGGTTTTATTTCAACAACAACACTGTTAGACTTTTGTGGTTTTTTGTGTATTTTATTTGCCTCTGAAAATATGTTCATGTTTTAGGAAATCTTTTTCTGGAAATTTTGATATATTATACATCTACGTATATTTTTTATTTATTCACTTTTTGTTTTAGTTTTTTCTCTGTTTGGTTGTTTGTTTTTTAAAAGCCAAAACTGGTCGAAGCCACTGAGGCCCACCTCTCCTTCTCTCTCTTCCCGACCCATTTCACCCTCAGTCCACGCCCGAGCGCCGTGCGAGCGCTGAAATGCTACGCACCGATCACCGGATCCCTCGCTCTCTCTTCCGCGGACGCTGACAAGCGGGCCCCACCCCTCTTCTTCTTCCTATGCATGCAACGACGCACCAGAGCGCGTACGACCGCCGCTGGAATCCCGGAGATCTCGGGATCGCGATCCCCGACCCCCCCTCCTCCAAGCACCCCTCGTCCTATATAAGCTTCCCTCCACTACAAAAAAATACACTTCCATGATGATACATGTTTGTCACAGCAGGTCACATTTTCTGTCATGCATGTACATCCATGATGATTTTATGACAGAATCAAGGTAGTCATACCTGTGCCATCATAGATGTGTTCCATGACATTACCAAAATTACCACCATGGAAGTGTCCACTTCCATGATGATAAATGGCGCGTCATGGAAGTGTTTTCGTCAAGGGTAACCGACACGTGGCATCCACCATAACAGGTCGCATTGGGTCCGGTTTTGGATCCGATAACCCGTTAACAACCCGGACTAATGGGGATTTTCCACATGTAAAATTCTCATTGGCCGGAGGAAACCCGTGTTGGCTCACCGTTGGGACATATGTCATCCACTCATTGGACAAGAGACGCCTATGATATGTCAACACGTGGCATGGCCCAACAGAGGCCCATTCCGGTGAAAAGGCCGGCCCGTTTGACTTGGTCAGAGGTAACAGGCCGGCCCACGGAAAGCTTGTTAACGGACTGTTCATATATAGCCCATTTACGGCCCGCTAACTCACGACCCGTTGTAGCCTATTGGAATTAAGCCCAGTAGCTTCATCTGGGCCATCCAATATGATTCCAGCCCATTGTAACTTACGGCCCATGTATGGCCCATGATGTCTTTCGGCCCATATGAGGCCCTTTGTAACTCTGGGCCCATTAAAGGCCCGAGATGAAACTGGCCCATAATGAACAGTGTATCGTTTTATGCCCATTAACGACCCATTATTCCGTCGGCCATTTCCAGCCCGTGTTAACTTTCGGCCTTCTAAGGGCCCATTTATTCTTGGGCTCATTTCTAGAATTCTGTTAGTTATGGTCCGTTACTGGCCTGTTCCGTTTGTGGGCCAAATTCAGCCCGTGGTTACATTCGGCCCGTTTAACCCGTTGGGCTGTTTTCATAGCATTATCAAATACGGCCTATTAATGGCCTTTTATGTTCCACGAATAGTATGACCCATGTTTGGCGAAATGATTATACGCCCCGTAGAAGGCCCATGGATCCTACGGCCCGTAGAAGGCCAATGGATCCTATGTCCCGTAGAAGGCCCATGGATCTTATGGCCCGTAGGAAGCCCATGGATCCTACGGCCCGTAGAACGCCCATGGATCCTATGGCCCATAAAGGGCCCATGGATCCTACGGCCCGCAGGAGGCCCATGGTTACAATAGTCCATGTGTTGCCATTGTTATTATGGCCTAGTTACCAAAAATAGGTTATTGTGGCCACTAGAAAAACGCGGAAAAAGAACTGCAGTGACTACAAACAAACAACTAAACAATACAATAAGGAAATAAATAACCAAGCAACTAACGCTAGGATATTACCTCTATTACACATATTACATCCACTAGGCATCAAAGTTCACCACCAGTGCAAATATAGGGAACAAAGCAGCATATTACATACACAGGCAGTCTAAATTGGCCACCAGTGCAAATAAACGTGGCAGCAAAACAAGACCATAACTGAAACAACTTCAGAAGAGCTCAAGAAACATTATCCTGGGTATCCACCACGCTGGCAATAAGCTTAGCAAGCTTATTAGCTTTGTCCTGTTTGGCGCTACAATCCTCCAAAGCTTGCTGTTGCACCAGAAAGTATGCATTTGAATGCTCTAGGGACTTCCGCAGTCCTTCCGGTTCTTGTCACAGCACAGCTGATCGATGTTTTTCAGCTTGTAGTTGAGACATGTCACAGCCCTGGCTTAGCCTTTGCTTGACCTTGCTTGATCATCATGGCATCATGTTTAATTCTTGAAAAGTTGAAATGGGGGCTGTTCAAACCCTAGCACCAGAACCAAATCAAATAGGTTCAACTTAAAAATATTTTCAGTGAATCCAAAATGCCCTCTAGAAATGTTCATGATTTTTGATAAAGGTGAAAACCTCTGACAAAAATGATGAACATATTTATAGGCCATTCCTGGATTTTTGAATTAACCCATAATGTATTTGAATTGGACATTTAAATTTTATAAATATTTTAAATGTTCAAAAACTCATGAGCTGAAATGGTTACTGTTGGAAATATTCCAAACAGTGCCCACAAGCAAGCTCATGATTTTTGAAAATGCTCTAGCATTTTATTTTAAAGCCAAAACATTTGTAGAAAATAGAAAAAGAAAACAGAAAAGAGAGAGAGAGAGAGAGAGAGAGAGAGAGAGAGAGAGTTAGAGCTTACTTGTCACCCTGGACTGGCCCAGCTCGGCCCAGCCCACTAGCTACTGCCAGTCATCCCCCTCCTCTCGCCAGGAGGACGAGAGGCGCGTGCCCGGCGCCCGCAGCCACACACCGTCCACCTCCTGCTTCTGCCGACACCCAGGACGCCGTCTACGAGTGCCACACACTCTCCTTCGTCCCCCTCTTACTTTCCCCACTCTCCCCGTGCCCCTCTCCCTCCTCTGGCTCTCTCCCCATCCCCTCCCGAGAGGAGCTCGTCGCCACCGTCACTGTCCACCGTGGCCATCGACCCTCTATCGTCTCTTCGACGTGTCCCCGAGCACCGCCGGCGTCTTCCTCTTCCTCACGGGCGAGCCACGACGCCTCGGACGCACTGCAACACCGCTAGCGCCGTCTTCTTCCACCTCAGTCTGCCGAGATCGCCGGTGACCATACGCCACCCCTGATGCCTCCCCGAGCTCGCTGAGGCCACCGCTACACTCCCCGTGAGCCCCTTCTCCGTTTCCCTCTCTTCCCTTTGCCGTTTTCTCCCTCTAACCGCGGGCTCCGTTGAGCCCGAGAGCTCATCGACGCCACACATGGCGCCGCCGTGGCCACAGCTGCCGCCTTACCCTTTTCAGCCCACCACTGTGCTCACCGTGCTTCCAGAAGCATGCCAAGCCCACTAGCCCCTCCTCTCATGCACCCTAACGCCGGGCACGACCTGTCCGAACTCCGGCCGCCGCACAAGTCACCGCCGCCGTCGACCTAGGCCACTAGGGCCGCTGCTGTTAGCACCATTGGATGCGGACGAGTCTTATCGTCTCGTAGGTAGTCTCCGCCGTCTTTTTGGTCGCCGGAGACACAATCCCGACCTCCTCCGCCATTTTGGCCTCACCGGTGGTTCAACGCCGGCCAAACTCCGGCAGGGTTCGACCCCGTCCGGCCGGGTTTGACTTCTCCCCCCTGACCCACTGACGTGTTAGTATTAGTTAACTAATTAGGTTAGTATTAGTTAACTAATTAGGTTAGTTAGATTAGCCACTGACGTGTGGGCCCAGGCCCTAACTAACCTAGGTTAGTAGCTAACCTAATGCTAATTAAATCTATTAATTAGTAGTGACACTGACGTGTCGACCCCACACGTCACGTTTGACTTGGACCAGCCCGTTGACCGCTGACGTCACGGCTACGTCATGCTGACGCGATAAAGGATTTTCTGGATTATTTATAATTCAGGAAAATTCCAGAAATTGTTAAAACTTCAAAAATTCATATAAATTCAACCGTAACTCCAAATGAAATAATTTATATATGAAAAATTATCAGAAAATTCAAGGAATCTATTTATGGCATTTTCATGCATGTTAGAACAATTTATGGTTGCTGTTTAGGGCAAAACAAGTATTTGGCATATGAAAAACAACATGTGGAGTTTGAATTTGAACCTAAGGTTCAAACCAACTCCATTTAACTTGTGGCTAGTTGCATTAGCTCAAATCACAGCATATTGCCATGTCATAATCATGCATCATATTGTTGCATTGCATTTGATTGTGTTCCTTCTCAGTTGCCAGTGTTTGTTCCCTCTCGGTAAACGGGTGCCGATGACGAGTTCGATGACACCGATGAAGTGCAACACCCCCTTCAGATGTGTCAGGCAAGCAAAACTCCCTTGTTCATGCCGATACAATCCCACTCTCTCGCTCCTGCTCTCTTTTACTACATTAGGACAACAACGATTCAACTGTTACATGCTGCGGTAGCTGAACCCCTTTTCCTCTGCATGACCTGTCATTGCCACAGTAAATAGATGAAACCCACTAGCATGAGTAGGAGTTGTTTGAGCCCTGATGTGCCTACTCATTCATGCTTGTTTGTCATCCTTGCTACTGCTTAGAGTTGAGTCGGGTATGATTCATCGGGAATGAATTGGAATGGTGATGAACATGTCCTACTGTGTGTGAGCTAAGTGTGTGAACACGATTTGGTAAAGGTAGCGGTGAGAGGCCATGTAGGAGTACATGGTGGGTTGTCTCATTGAGGCCGTCCTCAGGAACTGAATTCTGTGTTTGTGATCCATGAAACAGCTACTACCACGCATTGGGCCCGAAACCAATGGACCCTCTCGACTTATTAACTGCCCTTGCCCTCTGTCCAGGAGTTGCAACTAGTTTCTGGTGTTTGTAGGATATGTGTTGGCGGCCGTGCGTAGCGCTGACCGTAGGGGTGGGCTATGATGCGGTAGATACACCATGGCACGGTGTACCGGGCGCCCGTTTGGTGTCTCGGGAACCCTGCACACATCGTTTGGGGCTGTGAGCGAAACTCCGACCGGATCTCCTCGCGGATGGAACCCGAATAGGCGATAAACCTGGACTAGAGACTTGTGTGGTTAGTCAGGTCGTGGCCGACTCCCTCGCCAGGCTTCCGCTTCAAGGTTTCCGAGTTACACGACGTGTACATGGTGGTAAGTGGCGAGAGCGTGTGTGAAGAAGTACACCCCTGCAGGGTTATAAATGATCTATTCGAATAGTCGTGTCCGTGGTAAAGGACTTATGGGTTGCCTATAACAGTTCATAGACAAGTGAAAGTGGATACTCTAAAACTCGCAAGATAAGCGTGAGTGCTATGGATGGCCTTCCCGTAGGGAGACGGGAGCGGATCCATAGTGGTGTATTGATATGGTGAATATGTGGACTTGTGTGCGCCACTTCAAAAGAGTTGCTTGCAGTCATAGTTCAGGTTAGCCACTGAGTCAAAGCTGGCTTGCTGCAGTTAAACTCCACCACCCCCTTTATTGATACCTATGCATATGTAGATAGTTCTGATGTAAGTCTTGCTGGGTACATTTGTACTCACGTTTGCCTATTTTATGTTTTGCAGAGAGACATCAGTCTCGCTAGTAGTTTCATGTGCACTTCAACATTTAGCTTGATACCTCAGCTACGATCATGTGTCCTCGGCAGGATCTGGTAGATAGTCAGGCTTCTCAGCCTTTTTCATTTGTAGATGTCTGTACTCAGACATGTTAAGCTTCCGCATGTGTTTGACTTGTATGCTCTAAATGTTGGGTCATGAGACCCATGTTTGTAATATCTCGCTCCTCGGAGCCTAATGAATAAATACTGTGAGGCATAGAGTTATGTTGTGATGCCATGTTGTATTTGCACATATCGAGCATATTGTGTTTATGATTGAAATGCTTGGTATGTGTGGGGTCCGACAACCTAGTGGTTTATCCTTGGTAGCCTCTCTTATGGGGAAATGTAGTCTTGTGCTTCCATGAGCCATAGTAGTCCGCTACAGCCCGGTTCACCGGAGTCCTGCTAGCCCAGCACTAGTGCTCAGGAAACTTGACTGGCCGGCATGTGTTTCACTTTGTTCCCGTGTCTGCCCCTTCGGGGGAAATGTCACGCGGTGACATCCGGAGCCCTGCCTAGCCTGCTACAGCCCGGGTTACCGGAGTCCTGTTAGCCCAATGCTACAGCCCGGATTCACACGCTGCTGACCGACATGCTCGAAGTTGATTCATGTATGCCTGTCCCCATGGGTTAGTGCCGCTTTGGGTTCACGACTAGCCATGTTGGCCCGGGTTCTCTATCATATGGATGCTAGTGACACTATCATATACGTGAGCCAAAAGGCGCAAACGGTCCCGGCCATGGTAAGGCGACACCCGTGGGAATACCATGCGTGAGGCCGCAAAGTGATATGAGGTGTTACCATCTAGATCGATGTGACTTGGAATCGGGGTCCTGACAGCGTTGGTATCAGAGCCCGACTGCCTGTAGGATTACCAAGACAAACTGGTTGAAGTTGAGTCTAGAACTGCTTTAGTTATACAAGGGAATTGATTGTGGAAGGGAACGTAAGGCTCTTTTTATTCCTTTACCTTATGCCCTTCTGATCTGAGTCAACCTCTTCTTTTCTACGGGGTTAAGAAACTAGGCCTTCTCATCTATCTATCAGGATGACGTGTTACTAACCCGTTGACTTATAGGATTGATGGATTTATGCCGCAGTTCAGTTTCCAGTACTTCCGTGTGTTCATAATTGGTCTCGGAACCTTGATATTGTGATGTTGAGTGGTTATGCCACCATTTTGCAGGATGTCTCAAATCTTTTTGAGCATTTACAGCCGTTATGCTGTCCGAGACATCCCAGGTTTCTAAGTAGTCTGATGCATTTGCAAACCCCTTCCTCCTGTTCCTGATGTCCAATTGGGCCAGATTAATCACACTAATCGGTGAGTTGAGGTACTCTGTTGCCTCGACTTATATGTTGGAGCTATTACTATGACCCTAGGTGTTTTAGGGAGTCACCTAGTAATCTAGCCATGTTTTGTGTTCCGGTGTGATGATTCTGGCCACCATTCTCGAAAGCATCCCGTGATGCCATGTAGTGGTAGGTATTCTATTCATGGGTTCTTGAACCCGAGATTCACCCTACTTATCTCATGTTGATAGTGTTGCTAGTTCCTTTAGGATATTAGTAACCTTTGTGATAGTCCTCAAGGTCCATGGTATTTCCTTCTTCCAAATACTATGAACCACTTATGGCAGAAGTTTGTTGGATCAAAAGATCACAACCAGAGTGCTCTTGATGAGTTCTCCATTCTGCATTGTGAATCTGCCAGTCATACCTTTCTGCATGGGTTGTCTGGAAGAAATGTTGAGCTTTGCTCGACATACTAATCTATGCATCCACAACTCAGAAAATTATATGTTCCTCCAGTTGTTCCTCTTCAGTTGTATCCCGACCATCTTCTATCAGTTGATAGCCAAGAGTATGTGTGCATTTGTGTTCATCGATGCCTATTATTCTTGTGGTCCGTCAAGCCATTCTATTCCAGAATGACTAGGAGAAACAAACTCCAGTACCTCATCCATATCTAGGATTGGGTCAAAGTAATTGTATCCCGCAGATCAAAATGCCAATCCAGCTTTTGTTCTGTTCTACCTTGGAGTTCTACCCTATTCATGCCAAGAATATCATAGGAATTGCACCATCTCATATGAATTTTTGACACAGTGATACTTCTTGCCATCATTGTTCATTCCTCGGCTCCCGTGTTATTGTAACCGGAATGCTGGTAAGTGAGTCGTGATGTGTGAAATCAATACTCCTAGCAACCCCGTTGCTTGGTCGTTAATGGACAATATTCTCATTCTTAGCGTGTTGGTTATTAAATC
This sequence comes from Triticum dicoccoides, assembly GCF_002162155.2. Lineage (NCBI taxonomy): Eukaryota > Viridiplantae > Streptophyta > Magnoliopsida > Poales > Poaceae > Triticum > Triticum dicoccoides. The sequence continues at coordinate 176,243,486 of NC_041380.1, forward strand.
ATCATCCTAATATTGATCGTGCTATCTAGTCCTTATTTTTTGTGCACTCCTCGATCAATGAGTTAGGATTATGTCAATCCCTCACTCTTTTGATCATATCATATTGCCCTGAAAAGCAAGGTTGTTCTCGAGCCTAGTAACATATCGGTGGTTCATGATTTTCGGAAGATCTTCTCGGAAGTATTACCTGGTTGTCCCCTGACTGTTATGTTGAGCTCGTGATCAAGTTGGTTTCTTGTAAACCACCCCTTCTCCAAGAATCTGTGTTGGATACCCCTGAGCTAGTTGGTTAAGCTGAACAACAACTTGGAGAGTTGGAAGATAAAAGCTTGTCTGACTTAGTTCATGTTAAGGGATATATTTGTGTGTGTGTGTGTGTGTGTGTTAAAAAAAAGATGATATCTCCGTCGATTGGTCCTCGTGATTAGTTGTTAGATCTATTGCCTTGTCAAAACTTTGACTTGAGTATGGGCTATAGTCAAGTCAAATCAGAACCAACGATGTTCGTAATGTTGTTTTACTCATGGTTGATCCCTCGAGCATACACCATTACATCCTTTGGTGTGACCAATGCTACCACCATGTTCAAATGATGGTGGAAGTCCAGTGATATGGAAATTTCGATGAGTTGTTGTTGAGCCCATCAGCAGCATGTTGTCTCCCCCATGATTCATGTTGAACATCTAAGTTAGTATTGGAAACTTTGTAAGCAATGCTTTCGTGTTCCGTTCATGAAGCTTATGCCTGGATGGAAGAAGTGACTTCCTCGAATTCACATGAATTTGAGGAAGGTTTGTTTTGTTTCCCTTGGAATCATCCCAAATCAGTCATGCATACATGCGAAGTATTCTATGGTTTGGTAGATTAATTACCTCCACTCCATATGTGTCCCTAGCACACTAAGCCACTGATTGGTTTGTTCAAGGAGAAGAAGTTTCTTCTTAAGAGCTAGACTTACGCAAGG
>NC_041380.1:176244695-176349311 GCF_002162155.2 Triticum dicoccoides
CATGCTTGTCTAGGATAACGTGTTCACATGCTTGTAGCAGAACCGGCTCATGTTTTGGAGCTTACTATCGTAGTTCATTCCCCGAGGATCTCGCAACGTCATCTCGTCGATTTGTGTTGCAAACTTCATTTTTCTTTCTAGACTTGATGAGTCTGGAATATCCTGACACCAACCAGATCTGAATCTCAGGCAGATATGATGGTTGGAACATTCCCAACATTTGCATTTTGTTCCCAGCTTGCACCCCATCGTGCCAATTTTCCATGGGATGCCCTTCTCAGCAGTTGCTCTCCAGGATCATCTTCAAAAGTGGTCTTCTCATGGGTCCCATCCATTTTCGGTGATAAGCAAAAATCATCCATTATGTTGTCTTCAACAAGGTAAGTCCACATCATCCATTCTAGTCCGAGTATGCCATTCTTTCAAACTCCTTCAAAAGATAGATTGTGATTGCTTAGGCTGGTATAAAGAGTTTCAATGATCTATGGGTTAAAAGTAATTCTTTTTGCCACTTAAGGGAATAGCTCTACGAGTCACCTTCACTAAGGTGCCTCGTTATGGTATTATGGGCAACATAACTTCTCGCTACTTTGAAACCCCCTCACCATCTATTTAGGCGTGGAATTGTTGCCCACCAAATCAAACCCTGTCGTTGTTCTTCCATCCCTCTCGATGTGTTTTGTGTCTCAACCCGAGATGTTTCAACATCTCATTCCGCGAGTTGATATTGTTTAGCTCGATCTTCGAGAAGATCAATCCTAGTTGAGTTTCTTTCCGTCGTCATCGCATGGATGAAGATCTCAAAAGCGAGGATGTCAAGATTGACATGATGCAATGAATCAACATCTTCGAGAAGGGCAATCGGATCGTGAAGATTCTTTATTGGTGTTCCCTCTGTCTTCTTACCTCACGTCCTGAATCCCGGGACGAGATTCTCGTTTAGTGGGGGTGAGTTGTCACAGCCCTGGCTTAGCCTTTGCTTGACCTTGCTTGATCATCATGGCATCATGTTTAATTCTTTTAAAGTTGAAATGGGGGATGTTCAAACCCTAGCACCAGAACCAAATCAAATAGGTTCAACTTGAAAATATTTTCAGTGAATCCAAAATGCCCTCTGAAATGTTCATGATTTTTGATAAAGGTGAAAACCTCTGACAAAAATGATGAACATATTTATAGGACAATCCTGGATTTTTGAATTAACCCATAATGTATTTGAATTGGACATTTAAATTTTATAAATATTTTAAATTTCCAAATACTCATGAGCTGAAATGGTTACTGTTGGAAATATTCCAAACAGTGCCCACAAGCAAGCTCATGATTTTTGAAAATGCTCTGGCATTTTATTTTAAAGCCAAAACATTTGTAGAAAATAGAAAAAGAAAACAGAAAAGAGAGAGAGAGAGAGTTAGAGCTTACCAGTCGCCCTGGCCTGGCCCAGCTCGGCCCAGCCCACTGGCTACTGCCAGTCATCCCCCTCCTCTCGCCAGGAGGATGAGAGGCACGTGCCCGGCGCCCGCAGCCACACGCCGGCCACCTCCTGCTTCTGCCGACACCCAGGATGCCATCTACGAGTGCCACGCACTCTCCCTCGTCCCCCTCTCACTTTCCCCACTCTCCCCGTGCCCCTCTCCCTCCTCTGGCTCTCTCCCCGTCCCCTCCCGAGAGGAGCTCGTCACCACTGTCGCCGTCCACCGCGGCCATCGACCCTCTCTCATCTCTTCGATGTGTCCCCGAGCACCGCCGGCGTCTTCCTCTTCCTCACGGGCGAGCCACGATGCCTCGGACGCACTGCAACGCCGCTAGCGCCGTCTTCTTCCACCTTGGTCTGCTGAGATCGCCGGCGATCGTACGCCGCCCCTGATGCCTCCCCGAGCTCGCCGAGGCCACCGTTACACTCCCCGTGAGCCCCTTCTCCGTTTCCCTCTCTTCCCTTTGCCGTTTTCTCCCTCTAACCGCGGGCTCCGTTGAGCCCGAGAGCTCACCGCCGCCACACATGGTTCCGCCGTGGCCACAGCTGCCGCCTTACCCTTTTGAGCCTGGCGTTGTGCTCACCATGCTTCCAGAAGCATGCCAAGCCCACTAGCCCCTCCACTCGGGCACCCTAACGTCGGGCACGACCTGGCCGAACTCCGGCTGCCGCGCAAGTCGTCGCCGCCATCAACCTAGGCCACTAGGGCCGCTGCTGTTAGCACCATTGGATGCGGACGAGTCTTCTCGTCCCGTAGGTAGTCTCCGTCGTCTTTTTGGTCGCCGGAGACACAATCCCGACCTCCTCCGCCATTTCGGCTTCACTGGCGGCTCAACGCCGGCCAAACTCCGGCAGGGTTTGACCCCGTCCGGCCGGGTTTGACTTCTCCCCCCTGACCCACTGACGTGTTAGTATTAGTTAACTAATTAGGTTAGTATTAGTTAACTAATTAGGTTAGTATTAGTTAACTAATTAGGTTAGTTAGATTAGCCACTGACGTGTGGGCCCAGGCCCTAACTAACCTAGGTTAGTAGCTAACCTAATGCTAATTAACTCTGTTAATTAGTAGTGACACTAACGTGTGGACCCCACACGTCAGGTTTGACTTGGACCAGCCCGTTGACTGTTGAGGTCACGGCTGTCACATCCCTGGCTTGCTATGCACTTGGGCTAGCTTGGCTGTTGCATCATGTCTAAATTTCTTTTAAACTTGAAATGGGGATGACAAACCCTAGCACTAAATAAAATGCAATTAGGATCAAAAAAATAAAAAATATTTTCAATGAACCCAGAATGCCTTTAGAAAAGTTCATTATTTTTGTTAAAGGTGAAAACCCCTGCCAACAATGATGCACATATTTCTAGGCCATTCTGGATTTTTGAATTAAATCCTATTGTATTTGACTTTGGGCATTTAAATACTATAAATAATTTAAATGTTCAAATAAATGTTGGAAATTGTTAAGGGTCACTGAAATAATTCAGAAAGCACCCATATTTGTTTCCAGGATTTTATGAAATGGTTTGGTATTATTACTAAATCAAAACAAATAGCAAAAAAACTAGAAAACAGAAAGAAATAGAAAACAGGAGAGAGAGAGAACCCACCTGGACTTACCTGGCGCCCACTTACCTGGCCCAGCTCCTCCAGCGGCCCAGCCCACCACCGCCTCCTTCTCTGTCGCCTTCCTCCTCTGCCAGGAGGATGAGCGCGTGCCGACGCGCGCACGGCCACCGCACGCCACCTCCTGCTTCCCCGGCGTCCCTAGCGACGCCACGACGACGCCCCGTGTCCCCTCGCTCCTCTTCCTCTCTCGCTGCTCCCTCTCTCCTCCCCTGGCTCTCTTCCCTGAGCTCACCCGAACGGAGCCACCGCCGCCGACGAGCGTCGCCGTGGCCACAGCCACTGCCTCGCCTCGTCGTTGCGCCCAGAGGCTCCGCCTCGACCCCCTCTTCCTCTCCACCAACCCATGCCCCACCGGACGCCCTGCATCGCCACCCATGCCATCTTCCCCATCTCCGGCCGCCCGAGATCGCTGTTGTTGTTTCGTCGTCACCAAGCCATCCCCGAGCCCACTAGCCTGCTCTACGAGTTCACCGTGAGCACCGGAATCTTTCCCCTCTCTTCCCTGCCTCGATTGCGCCCTGTAGCCTTGATCCCACCGGAGCCGGAGCTTGCTTGCCGCCGTCCATGTCTCTGTCGCGGCTAGAACCCACATGTGTCGCGTCCGAGCATGCTGTCGTCCTCAGCATGCTCCCAGGAACCCAAAGCACCTAACCACTCGTCCTCCCGTGCACCGCAGCGCCGGTCCCGCGAACCCCCGAGCTCTGGCCGCCGCCTAAGTGGTCGCCGTCGTCGACCCCGGCCTCCCCGTGCCCAGCTGCGTGCGCCCCTAGATGCACGGGAGCACGGGCTCCCTCTTGGTGCCCTCAGCGCGACCAGCCGCGGGCTGTAGCGCCGTCCCGAGCAACTCCGGCGAGGTCTCGCCGTCACCGTGGTCGCCGGCGTCACTTGCTGACGTGGCTGGCTTAATTAGCCACTAAACACCGCACCGTGTCACTGACACCTAGGCCCCACGCCCTAATTAACCCCAGTTTAATATCTGTTTAGGATTAACTAAACCAGAGCGGCCCCACGCGTCAGTTTTGACCAAGCTGACGTGGCCGTTGACCGGGCCCACACGTCAGCGGCACTAACTACCTCCAGTCACTGACCAGTGGACCCCACTGGTCAGGTTTGACCAGCAGCAGCGTCTGTTGACCTGCTGACGTCATAGTGACGCAATGCTGATGCAATAACTAATTTCTGGATTTATTTTTAGTAGAGAAATTCCAGAAAATTGTATAAACTTCTAAAATTCATAGAAATTCAACCGTAACTCCAAATTAAATAATTTATATATGAAAAATTATCAGAAAAATTCAAGGAATCCATCTGTACCATTTTCATGCATGTTTGAACAATGTTTGTCCTCTGTTTTGGACAAAACAAATAAAGGGCATTTAAATAACCATATATGGAGTTGGAATTTGAATCATGTATTCAAACCAACTTCATTTAAATCATAGCTAGGTGCATTAGCCCAAAACACATTCATATTGCCATGTAATAGCATGCATCATATTGTGCATTGCATTGATCGTGTTTCTTCTGTGTTTGCCGGTGTTGTTCCCCCTCGATAGACGTTGTACCGACGATGTGATCGTTGACACCGATGAAGACTCAATGCTATCTTCAGAAGTGCCAGGCAAGCAAAACCCCCTTGTTCATTCTGATACAATCCCACTCTCTCTCTCCTGCTCTCTTTTACTGCATTAGGACAACAATGATTCAACTATTACTTGCTGCGGTAGCTGAACCCCTTTATCCTCTGCATGACCTGTCATTCCACAGTAAATAGATGAAACCCACTAGCATGAGTAGGAGTTGTTCGAGCCCTGTTGTGCCTACTCATTCTTGCTTGTTTGCCATGCCTGCTACTGCTTAGAGTTGAGTCAGGTCTGATTCATCGGGAATGAATTGGAATGGTGTGTGAACATGTCCTACTATTGTGAGCTAAGCGTGTGAACACGATTTAGTAAAGGTAGCGGTGAGAGGCCATGTATGAGTACATGGTGGGTTGTCTCATTGCAGCCGTCCTCAGGAACTGAGTTCTGTGTTTGTGATCCATGATTCAGCTACTACCACGCATTGGGCCCGAAACCAATGGACCCTCTCGGCTTCTTGATCACCCTTGTCCTCTGTCCAGGAGTTGCAAGTAGTTTCTGGTGTTTGTAGTATGCTGGAGGCCGTGCACAGCGCTGACCGGAGGGGTGGGCTGTGATGCGGTAGCCACGTGGCCGGGTATACCGGGCGCCCGTTTGGTGTCACGGAACCCTGTTCACATCGTTTTGGGCTGTGAGCGAAACTCCGGCCGGATCTCCTCATGGATGGAACCCGAATAGGCGATAAACCTGGACTAGAGACTTGAGTGTTTAGGTAGGCCGTGGCCGACACCCACGTTGGGCTTCCGCTTGAAGGTTGCCGAGTACATGTCGTGTAAACGGCGGTAAGTGGTGAGAGCGTGTGTGAAGAAGTACACCCCTGCAGGGTTAACATTATCTATTCGAATAGCCGTGTCCGCGGTAAAGGACTTCTGGGTTGCCTATATCAGTTCATAGACAAGTGAAAGTGGATACTCTAAAATACGCAAGATAAGCGTGATTGCTATGGATGGCGTTCTCGTAGGGAGACGGGAGCGGTTCCATAGTGGTGTATTGGTTGGTGAATATGTGGACTCGTGTGCGCCACCTCAAAAGAGTTACTTGCAGTCGTAGTTTAGGATAGCCACCGAGTCAAAGCTGGCTTGCTGCCGTTAAACCCCACCATCCCCTTTGTTGATAATGATGCATATGTAGTTAGTTCTAATGTAAGTCTTGCTGGGTACATTTGTACTCACGTTTGCCTATTTTATGTTTTGCAGAGAGACTTCAGTCTCACTAGTAGTTCCGCGTGGACTTCGACGTTTAGCTTGTTACCTCAGCTACGATCTTGTGCCCTCGGTAGGATCTGGTAGATAGTCAGGCTTCTCAGCCTCTTTCATTTGTAGATGTCTGTACTCAGACATATTAGCTTCCGCTTGTGTTTTTATCTGTATGCTCTGAATGTTGGGTCATGAGACCCCTGTTTGTAATATTCGCTCCTTGGAGCCTATTGAATAAATACTTGAGTCGTAGAGTCATGTTGTGATGCCATGTTGTATTTGCACATATCGAGCATATTGTGTGTATGTTATTGAAATGCTTGGTATGTGTGGGATCTGACTATCTAGTTGTTTATCTTTAGTAGCCTCTCTTACCGGGAAATGTCTCCTAGTGTTTCCACCGAGCCATGGTAGCTTGCTACTGCTCCGGAACACTTAGGCTGGCCGGCATGTGTCCTTCTTCGTTCCTGTGTCTGTCCCTTCGGGGAAATGTCACGCGATGAATACCGGAGTCCTGTTAGCCCGCTACAGCCCGGTTCACCGGAGTCCTGCTAGCCCAGTGCTACAGCCTGGATTCACTCGCTGATGACCGACACGTTCGATGCTGGGTCATGGATGCCTGTCCCTGTAAGTTAGTGCCACTTTGGGTTCACGACTAGCCATGTCAGCCCGGATTCTTTGTCATATGGATGCTAGCGACACTATCATATACATGAGCCAAAAGGCGCAAACGGTCCCGGGCCAGGTAAGGTGGCACCCGTGGGAATACCGTGCGTGAGGTCGCAAAGTGATATGATGTGTTACATGCTAGATCGGTGTGACTTAGGATCGGGGTCCTGACAGCTTTGGTATCAGAGCTTGACTGCCTGTAGGATTACCAAGCCAAACTGGTCGAAGTTGAGTCTAGAAATTCTTTAGTTATATAAGGGAATTGATTGTGGGATGGAACGTAGGGCTCTTTTTACTCCTTATACCTTATGCCTTCTGATCTGAGTCATCTTATCTTTCCTGCGGGGTTAAGGAACTAGGCTATCTCCTCTTTCTATCAGGATCACGTGTTACTAATCTGTAGACTTGTAAGATTGTTGGACTTAAGCCTCGTTTCAGTTCCTATTACTTCCGTATGTTAACTGTTGATCTCGAAACCGTGGTATTGTGCTTCTGAGTGGCTATGCCACCATTTTTGTAGCATGTCTCAAATCTTTTTGAGCATTTATAGCCGTTATGCTGTCCAAGTCATCCCAGGTTTCTAAACAGTCTGATGCATTTGCAAATCCGTTCTTCCCGTTCCCGATGTCCTTTTGGTCAGATTAATCACACAAATTAGTGAGTTGAGGTACTTTATTGCCTCGACATATATGTTGGAATAATTATTATGACCCTAGGTGTTTTAGGGAGTCACCTAGTAATCTAGCAAGGTTTTGTGTTCCCAGTGTGAAGATTCTGGTCGAAAGCATCCTGTGATGCCATTTAGTTAGTAGGCATTCTATTCCTGGGTTCTTGAACCCGAGATTCACCCTACTTACATCATGTTGATAGTGTTGCTAGTTCCTTTAGGATATTAGTAACCTTTGCGATAGTCCTCAAGGTTCGTGGTACATCCTTTTTCCAATTACCATGAACCATTCTTGGCAGGAGTTCTTCTGAACCAAAAGATGACAACAGGAGTGCTCTCGATGAGCTCTCCATGCTATGTTGTGACTCTGCCAGCTCAACCTTTCTGCATGGGTTATCCGGAAGAATTATGTTGAACTTGGTTCGACATACTAATCTATGCACCCACAACTCAAGAAGTTATATGTTCCTTTGAGTTGTCCCTTTTTAGTTGTCTACTGACCTTCGTCTATCAATTGATAGTCAAGAGTATGCGTGCGTTCGTTTATCGATGCCTATTACTCTTGTGGTCCGTCAAGCCATTCTATCGCGGAATGACTAGGAGAAACAAACTCCAGTACCTCTTCCATATCCAGGATTGGGTCAAAGAAGTTGTGCTCCGCAGATCAAATTGCTAATCCAGCTTTTGTTCTGCTCTACCTTGGAGTATTACCATCTTTTATATCGGGATTGTTATAGGAATCGCACACCATCCTATGAACTCTTGGTACAGTGATACTTCTTGCCATCATTGTTCATTCCTCGGTTCCTGTGTTATTGTAACCGGAATACCGACAAATGAATCATGGCGTGTGAAATCAATACTGCTAGCAACTCTGTTGCTTGGTAGTTAAATGGACGATAACCTCATTCTTAGCGTGTTGATTATTGAATCATCACCCTAAGACTGATTGTGCTGCCTAGTCCCTATTTCTGGTGCACTCCTCGACCAATGAGATAGGAATTATTTCAAGTCCTCACTCATTTGATCATATCGTCTTTCCGTCAAAAGCGAGATTGTTCTCGAGCTTAGTAACATACCGGTGGTTCGTGATTTTCTGAATGTCTTCTCGGAAGTATCACCAGGTCGTCACCTGACCGTTATGTTGAGCTCGTGATCAAGTTGGTTTCTTATGAACCACCTTCTCTCCAAGAATCGGTGTTAGATATCCCTGAGCTAGTTGGTTAAGCTAGACAACAACTTGGAGAGTTGGAAGATAAAAGCTTGTCTGACTTAGTTCGTTCCAAAGGGATATTCTTGTGTAGTGTGTGTTGAAGAAAGATGATATCTTCATCGATTGGTCCCTGTGATCAGTTGTTGGACCTATTGTCATATCAATCCTTTGATTTGAGTGTGGGCCATCGTCAAGTCAAATCAGTACCAATGATGCTCGTAATGTTGTCTTACTCGTGGTTGATCCCTCGAGCATACACCATTATATCTTTTGGGTCTGACCAATGCTATCACTTGTTCACATAATTATGGAATTCCATTTACATGGAAATCTCGATGAGTTGTTGTTGAGCCCATCAGCAGCATTTTGTCTCTCCCATGAGTCATGTTGAACATTAAGCTAGTGTTGGAAAACTTTTGAAAGCATTTGTTCATGCTAGCTCATGAAGCATATGTTCGGATGTAAGAAGTGACTTCCTCTAGTTCATGTGCATTTGATGCAAGTTGCCGCCGTGGATTCGAGGAAGATTGTTTTGTTTCCTTTGGAATCATCCCAAATCAGTCATGCACACGTGCGAAGTATTCTGTAGTCTGGAGGCTTGCAACCTTCATTCTATATGTGTCCCTAGCACACTAAGCCACTGATTGACTTGTTCAAGGAAAAGAAGTCTATGCTTGGGATCTAATCCATGGACTTGCGTAAAGACTTCGATATCCTCGATGATGGTTCCCCGCTGGAACTCGGTAGTGTTTTATTGTAAGACTACCATGTGATCATGTTTGTCTGGGACAGCGTGTTCACATGTTGTAGCAGAACCAGCTCATGTTTTGGAGCTTGCTATCGTAATTCATTTCCCGAGAATCTTGCAATGTCATCTCGTCGATTTGTGTTGCAAACTTTCATTTTTCTTCCTAGACTCGATGAGTCTGGAATATCCTGACACCAACCAGATCTGAATCTCAGGCAGATATGATGGTTGGAACATTTTCCCAAGAACTATAATATTGGACCCTCGATAACTGGTAAAGTGGATGTCGTGGCCAGCACCACCCAGCCGAAAGACCTATTACTGTAGTATCTTGATTGAAGAAGTTGGCCACCTCCCCATAGGGATTTCGTAGGATTTACTCCCTAGTTGCCCCTATGGATTTCTGTGTTCCGAAGTCCGACCTTTTTACTTGATGTTCTAGATATCAAACCATATCTATGAATGGGTTACACTAGCACATCAAGGAGAACATTAGAAGCGGAGTGCTAAATGTCTCTCGGTCGATCATCCAGATTTTATTTCCTTGGCCCCACCAAGGGTGAAATCTAAGAAAGTGTTATCTTCCTTTGCATCTGCATCATCCATCATCATTCATCGTGGTAGCAAGTTGTGTTGCCAGGATCCTTGACACGGATATTGGTAAAACCCTGATGAATATGGAAATGCTCAAGTTCTTGAGAGCACGCACAAGCGCTAGGTGTTATCATCGACACTAACTGGAGTGCTCTCAGTTTCCTCGGCAATGCTATAACCATTCCAATAGTGGAATAACTCTCTATTGTTGAGCCTCTCCCCAGTTACTAGAATCATTCCCATCATTTGCATTTTGTTCCCGGCTTGCACCGCCATCGTGCCACCCTACTCTGGATTACCCTTCTCAGTAATTACTGATCAGGATCATTTTCAAAAGTGGTCCTACCATGGGTCTCATCCATTTCCGGTGGTAAGCAAATTCATCCATCACGTTGTCCTCAACAAGGTAATCCACATCATCCAAGTCCGAGTATGCCATTCTACCGACCCCCTCCAAACGATCGCTCGAGAATTGCCTTAGGCTGGTTTAAAGAGTTTCAATGATCTTTGAATCAAAGGTAATTCTTTTTGCCACTTAAGGGGATATTTCTACGAGTCAGCTTCCCTAAGGTGCATCGTTATGGTATCATGGCAATTCTACTCCTCGCTACGTTGACAACCGATCACCACATTCTTAAGTCTGGAATTGTTGTCTATCTAGTGAACCTTTGTCATCTGCTTCACTCCAATTCCTATGGATGTGTGCTTCGTCTCTCAGCTCGAGAGATGTTGCTATGTCTCATTCCGTGGGTTAATCCTGAGTTGTTTGACCTTCGAGAAGAACAATTCTTTTAGGGTCTTTCCTTCCTCTCGTTGTCATGATAGTTGGAGTTCTCAGAGCAAGACTTCGAGACAATGATGGTGAACGAATCAACGTTCAATTGAAGTGCAACCTGGATCGTGAAGATTGTGCTAGTTGGCGTTCCCCCTTCACCTTACCCTACGCTTGAATCTCGGGACGAGATTTTTGTTTAGTGGGGGTGAGTTGTCACATCCCTCGCTTGCTATGCACTTGGGCTAGCTTGGCTGTTGCATCATGTCTAAATTTCTTTTAAACTTGAAATGGGGATGACAAACCCTAGCACTAAATAAAATGCAATTAGGATCAAAAAAATAAAAAATATTTTCAATGAACCCAGAATGCCTTTAGAAAAGTTCATAATTTTTGTTAAAGGTGAAAACCCTGCCAACAATGATGCACATATTTCTAGGCCATTCTAGATTTTTGAATTAAATCCTATTGTATTTGACTTTGGGCATTTAAATACTATAAATAATTTAAATGTTCAAATAAATGTTGGAAATTGTTAAGGGTCACTGAAATAATTCAGAAAGCACCCATAATTGTTTCCAGGATTTTATGAAATGGTTTGGTATTATTACTAAATCAAAACAAATAGCAAAAAAACTAGAAAACAGAAAGAAATAGAAAACATGAGAGAGAGAGAACCCACCTGGACTTACCTGGCGCCCACTTACCTGGCCCAGCTCCTCCAGCGGCCCAGCCCACCACCGCCTCCTTCTCTGTCGCCTTCCTCCTCTGCCAGGAGGATGAGCGCGTGCCGACGCGCGCACGGACACCGCACGCCACCTGCTGCTTCCCCCGGCCTCCCTAGGGACGCCACGACGACGCCCCGTGTCCCCTCGCTCCTCTTCCTCTCTCGCTGCTCCCTCTCTCCTCCCCTGGCTTTCTTCCCTGAGCTCACCCGAACGGACCCACCGCCGCCGACAAGCGTCGCCGTGGCCACAGCCACTGCCTCGCCTCGTCGTTGCGCCCAGAGGCTCCGCCTCGACCCCCTCTTCCTCTCCACCAACCCATGCCCCGCCGGACGCCCTGTAGCCTGCTCTGCGAGTTCACCGTGAGCTCCGGAATCTTTCCCCTCTCTTCCCCGTCTCGATTGCGCCCTGTAGCCTCGATCCCACCGGAGCCGGAGCTTGCTTGCCGCCGTCCATGTCTCTGTCGCGGCTAGAACCCACATGTGTCGCGTCCGAGCATGCTGTCGTCCTCAGCGTGCTCCCAGGAACCCAAAGCACCTAACCACTCGTCCTCCCGTGCACCGCAGCGCCGGTCCCGCGAACCCCCAAGCTCCGGCCGCCGCTTAAGTGGTCGCCGCCGTCGACCCCGGCCTCCCCGTGCCCAGCTGCGTGCGCCCCTAGATGCGCGGGAGCACGGGCTCCCTCTTGGTGCACTCAGCGCGACCAGCCACGGGCTGTAGCACCGTCCCGAGCAACTCCGGCGAGGTCTCGCCGTCGCCGTGGTCGCCGGCGTCACTTGCTGACGTGGCTGGCTTAATTAGCCACTAAACACCGCACCGTGTCACTGACACCTAGGCCCCACGCCCTAATTAACCCCAGTTTAATATCTGTTTAGGATTAACTAAACCAGAGCGGCCCCACGCGTCAGTTTTGACCAAGCTGACGTGGCCGTTGACCGGGCCCACACGTCAGCGGCACTAACCAGCTCCAGTCACTGACCAGTGGACCCCACTGGTCAGGTTTGACCAGCAGCAGCGTCTGTTGACCTGCTGACGTCATAGTGACGCAATGCTGATGCAATAACTAATTTCTGGATTTATTTTTATTTAGAGAAATTCCAGAAAATTGTATAAACTTCTAAAATTCATAGAAATTCAACCGTAACTCCAAATTAAATAATTTATATATGAAAAAATTATCAGAAAAATTCAAGGAATCCATCTGTACCATTTTCATGCATGTTTGAACAATGTTTGTCCTCTGTTTTGGACAAAACAAATAAAGGGCATTTAAATAACCATATATGGAGTTGGAATTTGAATCATGTATTCAAACCAACTTCATTTAAATCATAGCTAGGTGCATTAGCCCAAAACACATTCATATTGCCATGTCATAGCATGCATCATATTGTGCATTGCATTGATCGTGTTTCTTCTGTGTTTGCCGGTGTTGTTCCCCCTCGATAGACGTTGTATCGACGATGTGATCGTTGACACCGATGAAGACTCAATGCTATCTTAAGAAGTGCCAGGCAAGCAAAACCCCCTTGTTCATTCCGATACAATCCCACTCTCTCGCTCCTGCTCTCTTTTACTGCATTAGGACAACAATGATTCAACTGTTACTTGCTGCGGTAGCTGAACCCCTTTATCCTCTGCATGACCTGTCATTCCACAGTAAATAGATGAAACCCACTAGCATGAGTAGGAGTTGTTCGAGCCCTGTTGTGCCTACTCATTCTTGCTTGTTTTTCATGCCTGCTACTGCTTAGAGTTGAGTCAGGTCTGATTCATCGGGAATGAATTGGAATGGTGTGTGAACATGTCCTACTATTGTGAGCTAAGCGTGTGAACACGATTTGGTAAAGGTAGCGGTGAGAGGCCATGTAGGAGTACATGGTGGGTTGTCTCATTGCAGCCGTCCTCAGGAACTGAGTTCTGTGTTTGTGATCCATGATTCAGCTACTAGCACGCATTGGGCCCGAAACCAATGGACCCTCTCGGCTTCTTGATCACCCTTGTCCTCTGTCCAGGAGTTGCAAGTAGTTTCTGGTGTTTGTAGTATGCTGGAGGCCGTGCACAGCGCTGACCGGAGGGGTGGGCTGTGATGCGGTAGGCACGTGGCCGGGTATAGCGGGCGCCCGTTTGGTGTCACGGAACCCTGACATCGTTTGGGGCTGTGAGCGAAACTCCGGCCGGATCTCCTCATGGATGGAACCCGAATAGGCGATAAACCTGGACTAGAGACTCGAGTGTTTAGGTAGGCCGTGGCCGACACCCACGTTGGGCTTCCGCTTGAAGGTTGCCGAGTACATGTCGTGTAAACGGCGGTAAGTGGTGAGAGCGTGTGTGAAGAAGTACACCCCTGCAGGGTTAACATTATCTATTCGAATAGCCGTGTCCGCGGTAAAGGACTTCTGGGTTGCCTATATCAGTTCATAGACAAGTGAAAGTGGATACTCTAAAATACGCAAGATAAGCGTGAGTGCTATGGATGGCGTTCTCGTAGGGAGACGGGAGCGGTTCCATAGTGGTGTATTGGTTGGTGAATATGTGGACTCGTGTGCGCCACCTCAAAAGAGTTACTTGCAGTCGTAGTTTAGGATAGCCACCGAGTCAAAGCTGGCTTGCTGCCGTTAAACCCCACCATCCCCTTTGTTGATAATGATGCATATGTAGTTAGTTCTGATGTAAGTCTTGCTGGGTACATTTGTACTCACGTTTGCCTATTTTATGTTTTGCAGAGAGACTTCAGTCTCACTAGTAGTTCCGCGTGGACTTCGACATTTAGCTTGTTACCTCAGCTACGATCTTGTGCCCTCGGCAGGATCTGGTAGATAGTCAGGCTTCTCAGCCTCTTTCATTTGTAGATGTCTGTACTCAGACATATTAGCTTCCGCTTGTGTTTTGATCTGTATGCTCTGAATGTTTGGTCATGAGACCCCTGTTTGTAATATCTCGCTCCTTGGAGCGTATTGAATAAATACTTGAGTCGTAGAGTCATGTTGTGATGCCATGTTGTATTTGCACATATCGAGCATATTGTGTGTATGTTATTGAAATGCTTGGTATGTGTGGGATCTGACTATCTAGTTGTTTATCTTTAGTAGCCTCTCTTACCGGGAAATGTCTCCTAGTGTTTCCACCGAGCCATGGTAGCTTGCTACTGCTCCGGAACACTTAGGCTGGCCGGCATGTGTCCTTCTTCGTTCTTGTGTCTGTCCCTTCGGGGAAATGTCACGCGATGAATACCGGGGTCCTGTTAGCTCGCTACAGCCCGGTTCACCGGAGTCCTGCTAGCCCAGCGCTACAGCCTGGATTCACTCGCTGATGACCGACACGTTCGATGCTGGGTCATGGATGCCTGTCCCTGTAAGTTAGTGCCACTTTGGGTTCATGACTAGCCATGTCAGCCTGGGTTCTTTGTCATATGGATGCTAGTGACACTATCATATACGTGAGCCAAAAGGCGCAAATGGTCCCGGGCCAGGTAAGGTGGCACCCGTGGGAATACCGTGCGTGAGGCCGCAAAGTGATATGATGTGTTACATGCTAGATCGGTGTGACTTAGGATCGGGGTCCTGACAATGGCTACGTCATGCTAACGCGATAAAGGATTTTCTGGATTATTTATAATTCAGGAAAATTCCAGAAATTGTTAAAACTTCAAAAATTCATATAAATTCAACCGTAACTCCAAATGAAATAATTTATATATGAAAAATTATCAGAAAAATTCAAGGAATCTTTTTATGGCATTTTCATGCATGTTAGAACAATTTATGGTTGCTGTTTAGGGCAAAACAAGTATTTGGCATATGAAAACAACATGTGGAGTTTGAATTTGAACCTAAGGTTCAAACCAACTCCATTTAACTTGTGGCTAGTTGCATTAGCTCAAATCACAACATATTGCCATGTCATAATCATGAATCATATTGTTGCATTGCATTTGATTGTGTTCCTTCTCAGTTGCCAGTGTTTGTTCCCTCTTGGTAAATGGGTATCGACGACGAGTTTGATGACACCATGAAGTGCAACACCCCCTTCAGAAGTGTCAGGCAAGCAAAACTCCCTTGTTCATGCCGATACAATCCCACTCTCTCGCTCCTGCTCTCTTTTACTGCATTAGGACAACAACGATTCAACTGTTACATGCTGCGGTAGCTGAACCCCTTTTCCTTTGCATGACCTGTCATTGCCACAGTAAATAGATAAAACCCACTAGCATGAGTAGGAGTTATTTGAGCCCTGATGTGCCTACTCATTCATGCTTGTTTGTCATGCCTGCTACTGCTTAGAGTTGAGTCGGGTCTGATTCATCGGGAATGAATTGGAATGGTGATGAACATGTCCTATTGTGTGTGAGCTAAGTGTGTGAACACGATTTGGTAAAGGTAGCGGTGAGAGGCCATATAGGAGTACATGGTGGGTTGTCTCATTGAGGCCGTCCTCAGGAACTGAGTTCTGTGTTTGTGATCCATGAAACAGCTACTACCACGCATTGGGCCTGAAACCAATGGACCCACTCGAATTATTAACTGCCCTTGCCCTCTGTCCAGGAGTTGCAACTAGTTTCTGGTGTTTGTAGGATATGTGTTGGAGGCCATGCATAGAGCTGACCCTAGGCGTGGGCTATGATGTGGTAGATACACCATGGCACGGTGTACCGGGCGCCCGTTTGGTGTCGGGAACTCTGCACACATCGTTTGGGGCTGTGAGCGAAACTCCGGCCGGATATCCTCGCGGATGGAACCCGAATAGGCGATAAACCTGGACTAGAGACTTGTGCGGTTAGTCAGGTCGTGGCCGACTCCCTCGCCAGGCTTCCGCTTGAAGGTTGTCGAGTTACACGACGTGTACATGGTGGTAACTGGCAAGAGCGTGTGTGAAGAAGTACACCCCTGCAGGGTTATAAATGATCTATTCGAATAGCCGTGTCCGCGGTAAAGGACTTCTGGGTTGCCTATAACAGTTCATAGACAAGTGAAAGTGGATACTCTAAAACTCGCAAGATAAGCGTGAGTGCTATGGATGGCCTTCTCGTAGGGAGAAGGGAGTGAATCCATAGTGGTGTATTGATATGGTGAATATGTGGACTCGTGTGCGCCACCTCAAAAGAGTTGCTTGCAGTCGTAGTTCAGGTTAGCCACTGAGTCAAAGCTGGCTCGCTGCAGTTAAACTCCACCACCCCCTTTATTGATACCGATGCATATGTAGATAATTCTGATGTAAGTCTTGCTGGGTACATTTGTACTCATGTTTGCCTATTTTATGTTTTGCAGAGAGACGTCAGTCTCGCTAGTAGTTCCGTGTGGACTCCGACGTTTAGCTTGATACCTCAGCTACGATCCTGTGTCCTCGGCAGGATCTGGTAGATAGTCAGGCTTCTCAGCCTTTTTCATTTGTAGATGTCTGTACTCAGACATGTTAAGCTTCCGCATGTGTTTGACTTGTATGCTCTGAATGTTGGGTCATGAGACCCATGTTTGTAATATCTCGCTCCTCGGAGCCTAATGAATAAATACTTTGAGTCGTAGAGTTATGTTGTGATGCCATGTTGTGTTTGCACATATCGAGCATATTGTTTGTATGACTGAAATGCTTGGTATGTGTGGGGTTCGACAACCTAGTGGTTTATCCTTGGTAGCCTCTCTTATGGGGAAATGTAGTATTGTGCTTCCATGAGCCATAGTAGTCCGCTACAGCCCGGTTCACCGAAGTCCTGCTAGCCCAGCACTACTGCTCAGGACACTTGACTGGACAACATGTGTTTCACTTCGTTCCTGTGTCTGTCCCTTCGGGGAAATGTCACGCGGTGACATCCGGAGTCCTGCCTAGCCTGCTACAGCCCGGGTTACCGGAGTCCTGTTAGCCCAGTGCTACAACCCGGATTCACACGCTGCTAACCGACATGCTCGAAGTTGATTCATGTATGCCTGTCCCCATGGGTTAGTGCCGCTTTGGGTTCATGACTAGCCATGTCGGCCCGGGTTCTCTGTCATATGGATGCTAGCGACACTATCATATACGTGAGCCAAAATGCGCAAACGGTCCCGGGCCATGGTAAGGCGACACCCGTGGGAATACCATGCGTGAGGCCGCAAAGTGATATGAGGTGTTACTAGCTAGATCGATGTGACTTGGAATCGGGGTCCTGACAAGACTCAAGAAACCGAACTAATTCAGATAGTGAGTTAGAATAGCTCGTGCTAGCGGTAGTGGCCAGTAACTCAAACACTAAACCAAGACAGGACTTTGGGGTTGTCACACTGTCTTCAAGATAGTTTTCCTTAGCTGTTTTATCAGCCTTGTTGGAGACCAACAAGGATGTCTCACTATCCTAAACCTTATCTGCATTACTTCCTTTACCATTGCTTAATAAGGCACTCTTCCCCAATATTCTATTAGCATTCTAAAAGAAGAAACAAGCAGACACATAACAGGTTTAGCATGTACTAGTATATGAAACTCATTTCAGTGAACCAGTTCATTAGTAATGTGGAAAAAATTAAACTACCAAGTCTTCTATTGCCAAGTAGTACACAATAAAAGCATCAAACAAACATATATCTATGTCCTATGGCCACTGCATTGTCTTGCCAAATCAAAATAGAGAAACGGTTCAAATCATATCAGTTCAAGACAAAGCAGCACTGAAAGAATACAAAGCGTGGGAAACTACACGACACAACAAGATTTCAGATGGGTACCACGGGTCTTCATGTACAACAACACTATTGGCTATGTTGTGATGCTACTAATGTGCATGATATGAGAAGTCAACTGTATACACAATTGAAATTGAAATCAACAAAGCTATTTACAAGAGCAAACCTGTTAAAGAAACATGCGTAAACATACTTGTTGTGCCATTGGAGTTTCGATTGGATCTTTCAATTTAAAAATAAGTTTGTATGAGTAAATACAGTGATACAAGAGCAAAGCAGTATGCACGATAGCAATGGAATCTTAAATGAGAACAGTTGTTCTTCAGGTTTAAGCACTTGTTCTACATGAACAGAGTACAGTAAGACGCACGAATATAGTAGTTAAAAATAGAAAATGAGCTCATAGACCTTACCACATTCTTGGTTCGATACTAGTACGGAACAAGGCGTTCCTAGTCATCATCCAGTAAACGTGTCTCAGGAGAACGTAAGGGAATTTGATGAGTTTCTTTGCCAGTGAAGTACGTTTTCTTCAGGTAATCCCGATACTGCCACCAAGCATTCTTGAAGATAAATGAGGTATTAGCACAGGTCATCTCATCCTGAGTTTCCAAATCGGTCCTTCTCTATAGAGAAAAATGGGAAAATTTGTTGTATTATAACCATCATGGAGGTAGAATGTATGGGACAAAGCAAAGTAATTGCCATGAATAACATTACTTACACATAACTCTTGGACAAACACCTGCAACTGGCATTTTCCTTCATCTTCAGTATAATAGTTCCATGATGGGAAGATACACACATAGGATTTAACAACATCAAATGCAATAGATGCTAAACTACGACAGGCTGGTTGTGCTTCCTCCACAGGAATAGGTGTACTAACTGGTGGAGTTGGGGTTCACCGTGGTAGTACTGGTGCTTTGGGTACTGGAGCTGCCTTACTAACTGCTCTTGTTTGGGAGCTCTGTGGTGGAGATGGTGTTGTGTCAACAAGAACTTGGAGCTCTATGGTGAAGCTGGTTCTCTGTCCATCGTAGTAGGGGTACAATCTACAAGAGTCTTGGTTATGTGTGGTAGGGTTGGTTCCCGTGCATGTACAACAAGGGTGCTATCTCCACCAAGAGATAGCATTGTTTTATTTGAAGACCGTGTTTTTACTCCGCTAGATACTGGCATCACCCGCTCCAATTCAAATGGCTGATAAACTGGAAACATAGTTGAATGTACAGACATTGTATGAGAGACAGATGCAATAGATAGTGTGGAAAAAAGAGGGCATGAAATAGTTGACATGTATATTGTTTAACTGAAACGGATAGCATGACATAATTTCACATATATGATGTCTATCTAAACTGGATATCATAGCATAACATAATTCAAAGATATGATGAATAACTAAACAGGATCGCATGACATAATTCACATACATGTGTATATGATGTCTAAACTATGTAATGCAAGACACCATATGCATGATATGAGCAGTATAGCCGTCCCAAGTTAGAGCATACACCTCGGTGGGGGAATAGGACTCGTCATCTGTCTCTGAATCCATCTTTGAGGAGCTATCAGGACCCAGCAAGAGATCTGATTTGATAGGTAGCACTGTTTGCTCTGAAGGCCTTGTTTTCACTCCAGATTTTTCCATCACCCACTCAAATGGCTGATTCACAGGTAGAGTAGTTTAGTGTACAAAAATTAGAAAAATTGAAATGTAATAAAGAAAAGGATGGGAAAGATATCATTCAAATATATGATGCCTGGTTAAACAGGATGGCATTGCACATTTCACATATATTATGGCTGGCTAAAAGACACGAGACTGCATAATTCCCATATATGATATAAAAACTAAATAGGTGGCATTACAGAACATGTCTAAACTAAGCAGATGACATATATGATGTCGAAAGTAGGCACTTCAAGGCAATATATGCATGATATGACTAACATCATCATGCCAAGTTAGAGCAAACACCTTGGGTGGTAAATAGGAGTGGTCAGCTACGTCTCAATCCGCCTCAGAATAGATATCTTCATCTGGATTACAATCTCGAGAGAGGGGGAGGGTTACCATTGAAGCCACCATGGAGCGATGTCTGCATGACATTGTATTGCCGTGCAAAACTCTTATCTTTTTCTCTACATGTTCAGCATGACTGTGTACAATATCTGACATGCATACGAAAAAAAATATGGTGAGATTATGTAAGGAGAGCATGCAGAAATCTGATACGTCTTCAATGTATCTATAATTTTTGATTGTTCCATGCTGTTATATTATCAATCTTGGATGTTTTATAATCATTTTATAGTCACTTTATATCATTTTTTGGTACTAACCTATTGACATAGTGCCCAGTGCCAGTTCCTGTTTTTTCCGTGTTTTTTACATCGCAGAAAATTAATATCAGACGGAGTCCAAATGCCATGAAACTTTATGGAGATTTTTTATGGACCAGAAGGAACATGTTGGGCCCTGGTAGCACCTGGGGGAGTCCCGAGGAGGGGACAACCCACTAGGGTGCGCTAGGAGGCCCAGGCGCGCCCTGGTGGGTTGTGCCCACCTCGGGTGCCCCCCGGACCGCCTCTTTGCTATATAAATACCCAAATATTCCCAACATCCTAGGCGAGTCAACAAAATATTCGTCCAGCCACCGCAGAGTCCAGAACCACCAGATCCAATCTAGACACCATCTCGGATGGGGTTCACCCACTACAAAAAAAATACACTTCCGTGATGATACATGTTTGTCACAATAGGTCGCTTTTTTGTCATGCATGTACATCCATGAAAAATTTATGACAGAATCAAGATAGTCATACCTGTGCTGTCATAGAAGTGTTCCATGACATTACCAAAATTATCATCACGGAAGTGTCCACTTACATGACGATAAATTGCACGTCACAGAAGTGCTTTCGTCAAGGGTGACCGACACGTGGCATCCACCGTAACGGAACGTCGTTAAGCTATCGGGTCGGGTTTTGGATCCGATAACCCATTAACAGCCCCGACCAATGGGGATTTTCCACGTGTAAAATCATCATTGGCTGGAGGAAACACGTGTCGGCTCACCGTTGGGACAGATGTCATCCACTCATTGGACCGAAGGCGCCTATGATACGGCGACATGTGGCATGGCCCAACAGAGGCCCATTCCTGTGAAAAGGCCGGCCTGTTTAACTTGGTCAAAAGGTGGCGGGCCGGCCCACGGAAAGCCTGTTAACGGCCTGTTCGCATATAGCCCATTTACAACCCGCTAACCCAAGGCCCGTTACACCTTTTCCGAATTAGGCCCAGTAGCGTCATCTGGGCCGTCCAATATGATTCAGCCCGTTTTAACTTTTGGCCCATGTGTGGCCCATGACTTCTTTCGGCCCATATGAGGACCTTTGTAACTCTTGGCCCATTAACGACCCGTGGTGAAGCTGGCCTGTAATGAACAGTGTATCACTTTATACCCATTAACGGCCCGTTATTCCATTGGGCCATTTCCAGCCCAAGTTATCTTTCGGCCTTCTCAGGGCCCATTGATTCTTGGGCTCATTTGCAGCATTTGGTTACATACGGCCCGTTACTGTCATTTTCTGCTTGTGGGCCAAATTCAGCCCGTCGTTACAGTCGGCCCGTTTGCGGACCGTTAATACGTTGGGCTGTTTTCATGTAAAAAAAACCCCGTTGGGCTGTTTTCATAGAGTTATCAAATACGGCCTATTAACAGCCCATTATGGTCCACGAATAGTATGCCCCATGATTGGCGAAATGATGATATGCCCCGTAGAAGGCCCATGGATCCTACGGCACGTATGAGGCCCATGGATAGTACGGCCCGTAGAAGGCCCATGGATCGTACGGCCCGTAGAAGACCCATGGACCCTACGGCCCGTAGAAGGCCCATGAGCCCTAAGGCCCATATAGAAGGCCGATGGATCCTACGGCCGGACGAAGGCCCATGGATCATACGGCCCGTAGAAGGCCCATGATTATTTTGGCCTAGTTACCAAAAATAGGCTATTGTGGCCACTAGAAAAAAAACAGAAAAATAACTGCAGTGACTACAAGCAAACAACTAAACAAGACAATAAGGAAATAAATAATCAAGCAATTAACGCTAGCCTATTACCGCTATTACACATATTACATCCACTGGGCATCAAAGTTTGCCACTAGTGCAAATATAGGGAACAAAGCAGCACATTACATACACTGGCCGTCAAAATTGGCCACCAATGCAAATAAACGTGGCAACAAAACAAGAGCATAACTGAGACAACTTTAGAAGAGCTCAAGAAACGTTATCCTGGGTATCCACCATACTGGCAATAAGCTTAGCAAGATGATTAGCTTTGTCCTGTTTGGCGCTAAAATCCTCCAACGCTTGCTGTTGCACAAGAAAGTATGCACCTGAATGCTCCGGCGACTTCCGCAGTCCTTCCGCTTCTTGTCGCAGCACAGCTGATCAGTGTCTTTCAGCTTGTAGTTGAGACTCACGAAATCGAACTGATTCAGACAGTGAGTTTGAATAGCTTGTGCAAGCGGTAGTGGCCAGTAACTCGAACACTAAACCAAGATAGGACTTTGGGGTTGTCTCGCTGTCTTCAAGATAGTCTTCCTTAGCTGTTTTATCAGCTTTGTTGGAGACCAACAAGGATGTGTCACTATCCTGAACCTTATCTGCATTACTTCCTTTACCTTTGCTTAATAAGGCACTCTTCCCCAATATTCTGTCAACATTCTAAAAGAAGAAACAAGCAGACACATAACAAGTTTAGCATGTACTAGTATATGAAACTCATTTCGTTGAACCAGTTCATTAGTAAGGTGGATAGGATTAAACTACCAAGTCTTCTATTGCCAAGTACTAGTACATAATAAAAGCATCAAACAAACATATATCTATGTCCTATGGTCACTTCATTGTCTTGCCAAATCAAAATAGAGACACGGTTCAAATCATATCAGTTCAAGACAAAGCAACAGTGAAAGAATACAAAGCGTGGGAAACTACACGACACAACAAGATTTCAGATGGGTACCACGGGTCTACATGTAAAACAACACTATTGGCTCTGTTGTGATGCTAGTAATGTGCATGATATGAAAGGCAACTGTATACACAATTGAAATTGAAATCAACAGAGCTATTGATAAGATCAAACCTGTTAAAGAAACATGTGTGAACATACCTGCTATGCCATTGGAGTTTCGGTTGGATCCTTCAATTTAAAAATAAGTTTGTGTGAGTAAATACAGTGATACAAGAGCAAAGCAATCATAGTTAAAAAAGGCGCGCCTAAGCGAGTGCTTAAGCGCGCCTAGGCTCTAGGCGTTGGCAAAATGCATTACGCATAACTATGCATAATCTGTGCATAACTGTGCATAAGCATGCGCTTTGGTCAGTAAAGCGCAAGGCAGTGGCAAAATGCACAATTAACGCCTAGCGCTTTTTTTGAACTATGATAGCAATGGAATCTTAAATTAAAACAGTTGTTCTTCAGGTTTAGGCACTTGTTCTACATGAACAGAGTACACTAAGACGCAAGAATATAATACTTAAAAATAGAAAATGAGCTCATATACCTTACCACATTCTTGGTTCGGGACCAGTACAAAACAAGGCGTTCCCAGTCATCGTCAGTAAATGTGTCTCCGTAGAACGTAAGGTTATTTGATGAGTTTGTTTGCCGGTGAAGTACGTTTTCTTCAAGTAATTCCGATACTGCCACCAAGCATTCTTGAAGATAGCAGAGGTATTAGCACAGGTTACCTCATCCCGAGTTTCCAACTCGGTCCATCTCTATAGAGAAAAATGGGAAATTTTGTTGTATTATAACCATCATGGAGGTAGGATGTATGGGACGAAGCAAAGTAATTGCCATGAATAACATTACTTATGCATAACTCCTGGACAAACACCTACAAGTGGCATTTTCCTTCATCTTCAGTATAATATTTCCAAGATGGGAAGATACGCACATACGATTTAACAGCATCAAATGCGATAGATGCTAAACTACGACTAGCTGGTTGTGCTTCCTCCAAAGGAATAGGCGTACTAACTGGTGGAGTTGGGGTTCGCTGTGATAGTACTGGCCCTTTGGGCACTGGAGCTGCCTTACTAACTACTCTCATTTGGGAGCTCTGTGGTGGAGATGGTGCTGTGTCAACAGGAACTGGGTTACTATCGGCTGGGGTTGGGGTTAGATTGGGTGAAGCTGGTTCTCTGTCCATCGCAGTAGGGGTACAATCTGCGAGAGTTTTGGTTATGTGTGGTAGGGCTTGTTCTTGTGCATGTACAATCGGGGTGCTATCTCCACCAAGAGGTAGCACTGTTTTATTTGAAGACCGTGTTTTTACTCCGCTAGATACTGGCATCACCTGCTCCAATTCAAATGGCTGATAAACAAGAAACATAGTTGAATGTACATACATTGTATGAGAGACAGATGCAATAGATAGTGTGGAAAAAAGAGGGCATGAAATAGTTGACATGTATATTGTTTAACTAAAACAAATAGCATGACATAATTTCACATATATGATGTCTATCTAAATTGGATAGCATAGCATAACATAATTCAAAGATATGATGAATAACTAACCATGATTGCATGACATAATTCACCTACATGTTATCTAAGTAATTAGGATCGCATCATTTAATTCACATATGTGATTTATATGCTAAATAAAGGGCATTCGATATGATGTCTGAACTAAGAACATGGTGTTGAATAGAGTCATACTTTGTTTTAGTATCAAGTTGTAATCATTGAGTTGTAAATAAATAGAAGTGTGATGATCATCATTCAATAGAGCATTGTCCCAAAAAAAGTCCAAAGAAAAAAAAGAAGACCCAAAAAAAATAAAAAATAAAAAAGGGGCAATGCTGCTATCCTTTTTTTCCACACTTGTGCTTCAAAGTAGCACCATGATATAGCGAGTCTCATATATTGTTCTTCAAAGTAGCACCATGTTCTTCATATAGAGAGTCTCATACCTACACTCTAGATGCATGCTGGATAGCGGTCGATGAGTGGAGTAATAGTAGTAGATGCAGAATCGTTTTTATCTACTTGTCACAGACGTGATGCCTATATACATGATCATGCCTAGATATTCTCATAATTTTGCTCAATTCTGTCAATTGCTCAACAGTAATTTGTTCACCCACCGTAGAATACTTATGCTCTTGAGAGAAGCCACTAGTGAAACCTACATATTATGGCATTTCCATAGCCATTCCGAGATATATGGCCTTGCAACTTTCCACCATCTAGTTAATCATGACACATCCATCATTGTCATATTGCTTAGCATGATCATGTAGTTGACATAGTATTTGTGGCAAAGCCACCGTTCATAATTCTTTCATACTTGTCACTCTTGATTCATTGTATATCCCGGTACACCGACGGAGGCATTCATATAGAGTCATACTTTGTTTTAGTATCGAGTTGTAATCATTGAGTTGTAAATAAATAGAAGTGTGATGATCATCATTCAATAGAGCATTGTCCCAAAAAAAGTCCAAAGAAAAAAAAGAAGACCCAAAAAAAATAAAAAATAAAAAAGGGGCAATGCTACTATCCTTTTTTTTCCACACTTGTGCTTCAAAGTAGCACCATGATATAGCGAGTCTCATATATTGTGCTTCAAAGTAGCACCATGTTCTTCATATAGAGAGTCTCATATGTTGTCACTTTCATATACTAGTGGGAATTTTACGTTATAGAACTTGGCTTGTATATTCCAATGATGGGCTTCCTCAAATTGCCCTAGGTCTTCGTGAGCAAGCAAGTTGGATGCACACCCACTAGTTTCTTTTGTTGAGCTTTCATACATTTATAGCTCTAGCGCATCCTTTGCATGGCAATCCCTACTCACTCACAATTATATCTATTGATGGGCATCTCCACAGCCCGTTGATACGCCTAGTTGATGTGAGACTATCTTCTCCTTTTTTTTTCTCCACAACCACCATTCTATTCCACCTATAGTGCTATATCCATGGCTCACGCTCATGTATTGCGTGAAGATTGAAAAAGTTTTGAAAATGTTAGAGTATGAAACAATTGCTTGGCTTGCCATCGGGGTTGTGCATGATTTAAATACTTTGTGCGGGGAAGATGGAGCATAGCCAGACTATATGATTTTGTAGGGATAACTTTCTTTGGCCATGTTATTTTGAGAAGACATAATTGCTTTGTTAGTATGCTTGAAGTATTATTATTTTCTATGTCAATATAAACTTTTGTCTTGAATCTTTCTAATCTCAATATTCATACCACAATTAAGAAGATTTGCATTGAAATTATGCCAAGTAGCACTCCGCATCAAAAATTCTCTTTTTATCATTTACCTACTCGAGGACGAGCAGGAATTAAGCTTGGGGATGCCTGATACGTCTCCAACGTATCTATAATTTTTGATTGCTCCATGCTATATTATCTACTGTTTTGGACTATATTGGCCTTATTTTCCACTTTTATATTATTTTTGGGACTAACCTATTAACCGGAGGCCCAGCCCAGAATTGCTGTTTTTTTTTTGCCTATTTCAGTGTTTCGGATAAACAGAATATCAAACGGAGTCCAAACGGAATAAAATCTTTGGGAGCGTGATTTTCTCACCGAACATGATCCAGGAGACTTGGACCCTACTGCAAGGGATCAAAGAGGAGGTAACGAGGGTGGGGGCACCCACCCGTAGGGCGCGCCCCCTGCCTCGTGGGCCCCTCGTGCTCCACCGACTTACTCCTTCCTCCTATATATACACACGTACCCCCAAACAATCAGAACAGCAGCCAAAAACCTAATTCCACCACCGCAACTTTCTGTATCCACGAGATCCCATCTTGGGGCCTGTTCCGGAGCTCCGCGGGAAGAGGGCCGTCATCACGGAGGGTTTCTACATCATTATAGCCCCTCCGATGAAGTGTGAGTAGTTTACCTCAGACCTTCGGGTCCACAGTTAGTAGCTAGATGGCTTCTTCTCTCTCTTTGAATCTCAATATAAAGTACTCCGCCTCTCTTGTGGAGATCTATTCGATGTAATCTTCTTTTTGCGGTGTGTTTGTTGAGACTGATGAATTGTGGGTTTATGATCAAGTCTATCTATGAATAATATTTGAATCTTCTCTGAATTCTTTTATGTATGATTGGTTATCTTTGCAAGTCTCTTCGAATTATTTGTTTTGTTTGGCCAACTAGATTGGTAATTCTTGCCATGGGAGAAGTTCTTAGCTTTGGGTTCGATCTTGCGGTGTCCTAACCCAGTGACAGAAGGGGCAGCGAGGAACGTATTGTATCGTTGCCATCGAGGATAACAGGATGGGGTTTATTTCATATTGCATGAATTTATCTCTCTACATCATGTCATCTTGCTTAAGGCGTTACTCTGTTTTTAACTTAATACTCTAGATGCATGCTGGATAGCGGTTGATGAGTGGAGTAATAGTAGTAGATGCAGAATCGTTTTGATCTACTTGTCACAGACGTGATGCCTATATACATGATCATGCCTAGATATTCTCATAATTATGCTCAATTCTGTCAATTGCTCAATAGTAATTTGTTCACCCACCGTAGAATACTTATGCTCTTGAGAGAAGCCACTAGTGAAACCTATGGCCCCCGGGTCTATTCTCATCATATCAATCTCCATCACTTTAATATTGTATTTCTTTTTACTTTGCTTTTAGTTTTTACTTTGCATCTTTATATCAAAAATGCCAAAAATATTATATCTATCAGATCTCACTCTCGTAAGTGACCGTGAAGGACTTGACAACCCCTAATCGCATTGGTTGCGAGTAGCTATCGCTTTGTGCAGGTACGAGGGACTTGAGCGTGGGCTCCTACTGGATTGATACCTTGGTTCTCAAAAACTGAGGGAAATACTTACGCTACTCAGTTGCATCATCCCTTCCTCTTCGGGGAAAACCAAGGCAAGCACAAGACGTAGCAAGAAGGATTTCTAGCGCTGTTGCCGGGGAGTCTACACAAAAAAGTCAATATACCAAGTACCCATCACAATCCCTATCTCTCGCATTACATTATTTTCCATTTGCCTCTCGTTTTCCTCTCCCCCCAATTCACCCTTGCCTTTTTATTCGCCCTCTCTCTCTCTATCCTCCCTCTCTATTTGCCTCTTTTTGCCCGTTTTCTTTTGTTTGCTCGTGTGTTAGATTGCTTGTTTGTCGCCATGGCTCAAGATACTACTAAATTGTGTAACTTCACCAATACCAATAATAATAATTTCCTTAGCACTCTGATTGCTCCTCTTACCGATGCTGAATCTTGTGAAATTAATACTGCTTTGTTGAATCTTGTTATGAAAGATCAATTCGCCGGCCTTCCTAGCGAAGATGCCGCTATTCATCTGAATAGCTTCGTTGATTTATGTGATATGCAAAAGAAAAAAGATGTCAATAATGATGTCGTTAAATTGAAGCTATTTCCTTTTTCTCTTAGAGATCATGCGAAAGCTTGGATTTCATCTTTGCCTAAGAATAGTATTGATTCATGGAACAAGTGCAAAGATGCTTTTATCTCTAAGTATTTTCCTCCGCTAAGATCATCTCTCTTAGAAACGATATAATGAACTTTAAACAACTTGATCATGAACATGTTGCACAAGCTTGGGAGAGAATGAAATTAATGATACGTAATTGCCCTACTCATGGTTTGAATTTGTGGATGATTATACAAAAGTTTTATGCCGGATTGAATTTTTCTTCTAGAAATCTTTTAGATTCGGCCGCGGGAGGCACTTTTATCGAAATCACTTTAGGAGATGCTACTAAACTCCTAGATAATATTATGGTTAATTATTCACAATGGCATATTGAAAGAACTTCTAATAAAAAAGTGCATACAATAGAAGAAATTAATGTGTTGCGTGGAAAGATGGATGAACTTATGAAATTATTTGCTACTAAGATTGTTTCTTCTGATCCTAATGATATGCCTTTGTCTACTTTGATTGAGAATAACAATGAATCTATGGATGTGAAATTTGTTGGTAGGAATAATTTTGGTAACAACGCTTATAGAGGGAATTTTAATCCTAGGCCATATCCTAGTAATCCTTCAAATAATTATGGGAATTCCTACAACAACTCTTATGGAAATTATAATAAGATGCCCTCAGATTTTGAATCTAATATTAAAGAATTTATTTCTTTGCAGAAGAATTTTAATGATATGATTGAAGAAAAATTGCGTAAGATTGATGATTTGGCTAGGAACGTTGATAGAATTGCTCTTGATGTTGATGCTTTGAAACTTAGATCTATTCCACCTAAGCATGATATTAATGAGTCTCTAAAAGCCATGAGATTTTCAATTGATGAGTGTAAAGAAAGAACCGCTAGGATGCGTGCTTCCAAAGATGCCTTTAAAGCGTGTTCTTCCAATTCCTATGAAAATCAACATGAAGATCTAAAAGTTATTGACGTGGCTTCAATTAAATCTTTATTTTGCAATATGAATCTTGATGAAACTGAATATGATCTTCCTGTACCTAGAAGGCGCTCTAAAAATTCGAAGTATTTAGATCTTAATGATGAAATTGACGAAAATGGGATTGAAAGAAATAAGAATCTAGATGGTGCTAAACCCACTATATTGGATTTCAAGGAATTTAATTATGAAAGTTTCTCTTTGATTGATTGTATTTCCTTGTTACAATCCGTGATAAATTCTCCACATGCTTATAGTCGAAATAAAGCCTTCACCGAACATATTGTTGATGCCTTGATGCAATCTTATGAAGAAAAACTTGAGTTGAAAGTTTCTATCCCTAGAAAACTCTATGATGAGTGGGAACCAACTATTAAAATTAAAATTAAAGATCATGAGTTTTATGCTTTGTGTGATTTGGGTGCTAGTGTCTCTACTATTCCCAAGACTTTGTGTGATTTACTAGATTTCCATAATTTTGATGATTTCTCTCTAAACTTGCATCTTGCGGATTCCACTATTAAGAAACCTATGGGAAGAATTAATGATGTTCTTATTGTTGCAAATAGGAATTATGTGCCCGTAGATTTCATTGTTCTTGATATAGATTGCAATCCTTCTTGCCCTATTATTCTTGGTAGACCTTTCCTTAGAACGGTTGGTGCAATTATTGATATGAAGGAAGGGAATATTAGATTTCAATTTCCATTAAAAAAGGGCATGGAACACTTTCCAAGAAATAAAATAAAATTACCATATGAAACTATCACGAGAGCCACTTATGGATTGCCTACCAAAGATGGCAATACCTAGATCTATCCTTGCTTGTTATGCCTAGCTAGGGGCATTAAACGATAGCGCTTGTTGGGAGGCAACCCAATTTTATTTTTATTCCTTGCTTTTTGATCCTGTTTAGTAATAAATAAATTATTTAGCCTCTGTTTTGGTTGTGTCTTTGTGTTTAATTAGTGTTTGTGCCAAGTAGAACCGTTGGGAAGACTTGGGGAAAGTCTTGTTGAACTTGCTGTAAAAAACAGAAACTTTAGCACTCACGAGAACTGCTGTAATTTTTATTTGAAGGGTGATATTTGGTTAATTCTTTTTGAAGATGATTAATACATAAATTCCTCACGTCCATCAATTTAGTTTAGAATTTTTGGGGTTCCAGATCTTGCGCTAGCTACAGATTACTACAGACTGTTCTGTTTTTGACAGATTCTGTTTTTCGTGTGTTGTTTGCTTATTTTGATGAATCTATGGCTAGTAAAATAGTTTATAATCCATATAGAAGTTGGAATACAATAGGTTTAACACCAATATAAATAAATAATAAGTTCATTACAGTACCTTGAAGTGGTCTTTTGTTTTCTTTCGCTAACGGAGCTCACGAGTTTTCTATTTTGAGTTTTGTGTTGTGAAGTTTTCAAGTTTTGGGTGAATTCTTTTGATGGATCATGGAACAAGGAGTGGCAAGAGCCTAAGCTTGGGGATGCCCATGGCACCCCCAAGATAATCCACGGACACCAAAAGTTCAAAGCTTGGGGATGCCCCGGAAGGCATCCCCTCTTTTCGTCCACTTCCATCGTTAATTTACTTGGAGCTATATTTTTATTCACCAACATGATATGTGTTTTGCTTGGAGCGTCTTGTATTATTTGTGTCTTTGTTTTTTAGTATGCCACAATCATCCTTGCTGTACACACCTTTTGAGAGAGCCATACATGAATTAAAATTTGATAGAATGCTCTATGTGCTTCACTTATATCTTTTGAGCTAGGTAATTTTGCTCTATGTGCTTCACTTATATCCTTTGAGCTAGATAATATTGCTCTATGTGCTTCACTTAGATCTTTTAGAGCACGGTGGTGGATTCGTTTTAAAGAAACTATTGATCTCTCATGCTTCACTTAAATTAATTTGAGAGTTTCTTAATAGCATGGTAATTGTACCTAATAATAATATGCTTGGTATTCAAGATTTGTGAAACTTTCTTTTGAGTGTGTTGAATACTAAGAAAAGATTGAAACGTGATAATTGTTTTGAGATATGGAGGTGATAATATTAAAGTCATGCTAGTCGAGTAGTTTTGAATTTAAAGAATACTTGTGTTGAAGTTTGTGATTCCCGTAGCATGCATGTATGGTGAACCGTTATGTGATGAAGTCGGAGCATGATTTATTTATTGATTGTCTTCCTTATGGGTGGCGGTCGGGGATGAGCGATGGTCTTTTCCTACCAATCTATCCCCCTAGGAGCATGCGCGTAATACTTTGCTTTGATAACTTCTAGATTTTTGCAATAAGTATATGAGTTCTTTATGACTAATGTTGAGTCCATGGATCATATGCACTCCCACCCTTCCACCCTTGCTAGCCTATCTAATACCATGCAACTTTAGCCGGTATCATACACCTACCATATACCTTCCTCAAAACAGCCACCATACCTACATATTATGGCATTTCCATAGCCATTCCGAGATATATTGCCATGCAACTTTCCACCATCTAGTTAATCATGACACATCCATCATTGTCATATTGCTTAGCATGATCATGTAGTTGACATAGTATTTGTGACAAAGCCCCCGTTCATAATTCTTTCATACTTGTCACTCTTGATTCATTGCATATCCCAGTACACCGCCGGAGGCATTCATATAGAGTCATACTTTGTTTTAGTATCGAGTTGTAATCATTGAGTTGTAAATAAATAGAAGTGTGATGATCATCATTCAATAGAGCATTGTCCCAAAAAAAGTCCAAAGAAAAAAAAGAAGACCCAAAAAAAATAAAAAATAAAAAAGGGGCAATGCTACTATCCTTTTTTTCCACACTTGTGCTTCAAAGTAGCACCATGATATAGCGAGTCTCATATATTGTGCTTCAAAGTAGCACCATGTTCTTCATATAGAGAGTCTCATATGTTGTCACTTTCATATACTAGTGGGAATTTTACGTTATAGAACTTGGCTTGTATATTCCAATGATGGGCTTCCTCAAATTGCCCTAGGTCTTCGTGAGCAAGCAAGTTGGATGCACACCCACTAGTTTCTTTTGTTGAGCTTTCATACAGTTATAGCTCTAGCGCATCCGTTGCATGGCAATCCCTACTCACTCACAATTATATCTATTGATGGGCATCTCCACAGCCCGTTGATACGCCTAGTTGATGTGAGACTATCTTCTCCTTTTTTTTCTCCACAACCACCATTCTATTCCACCTATAGTGCTATATCCATGGCTCACGCTCATGTATTGCGTGAAGATTGAAAAAGTTTTGAAAATGTTAGAGTATGAAACAATTGCTTGGCTTGCCATCGGGGTTGTGCATGATTTAAATACTTTGTGCGGGGAAGATGGAGCATAGCCAGACTATATGATTTTGTAGGGATAACTTTCTTTGGCCATGTTATTTTGAGAAGACATAATTGCTTTGTTAGTATGCTTGAAGTATTATTATTTTCTATGTCAATATAAACTTTTGTCTTGAATCTTTCTAATCTCAATATTCATACCACAATTAAGAAGATTTGCATTGAAATTATGCCAAGTAGCACTCCGCATCAAAAATTCTCTTTTTATCATTTACCTACTCGAGGACGAGCAGGAATTAAGCTTGGGGATGCCTGATACGTCTCCAACGTATCTATAATTTTTGATTGCTCCATGCTATATTATCTACTGTTTTGGACTATATTGGGCTTTATTTTCCACTTTTATATTATTTTTGGGACTAACCTATTAACCGGAGGCCCAGCCCAGAATTGCTGTTTTTTTTGCCTATTTCAGTGTTTCGGATAAACAGAATATCAAACGGAGTCCAAACGGAATAAAATCTTTGGGAGCGTGATTTTCTCACCGAACATGATCCAGGAGACTTGGACCCTACTGCAAGGGATCAAAGAGGAGGTAACGAGGGTGGGGGCACCCACCCGTAGGGCGCGCCCCCTGCCTCGTGGGCCCCTCGTGCTCCACCGACTTACTCCTTCCTCCTATATATACACACGTACCCCCAAACAATCAGAACAACAGCCAAAAACCTAATTCCACCACCGCAACTTTCTGTATCCACCATACCTACATATTATGGCATTTCCATAGCCATTCCGAGATATATGGCCTTGCAACTTTCCACCATCTAGTTAATCATGACACATCCATCATTGTCATATTGCTTAGCATGATCATGTAGTTGACATAGTATTTGTGGCAAAGCCACCGTTCATAATTCTTTCATACTTGTCACTCTTGATTCATTGTATATCCCGGTACACCGCCGGAGGCATTCATATAGAGTCATAGTTTGTTTTAGTATCGAGTTGTAATCATTGAGTTGTAAATAAATAGAAGTGTGATGATCATCATTCAATAGAGCATTGTCCCAAAAAAAGGCCAAAGAAAAAAAGGCCCAAAAAATAAAAAATAAAAAAGGGGGCAATGCTCTTATCCTTTTTTCCACACTTGTGCTTCAAAGTAGCACCATGATATAGCGAGTCTCATATATTGTGCTTCAAAGTAGCACCATGTTCTTCATATAGAGAGTCTCATATGTTGTCACTTTCATATACTAGTGGGAATTTTACGTTATAGAACTTGGCTTGTATATTCCAATGATGGGCTTGCTCAAATTGCCCTAGGTCCTCGTGAGCAAGCACGTTGGATGCACACCCACTAGTTTCTTTTGTTGAGCTTTCATACATTTATAGCTCTAGTGCATCCGTTGCATGGCAATCCCTACTCACTCACAATTATATCTATTGATGGGCATCTCCACAGCCCGTTGATACGCCTAGTTGATGTGAGACTATCTTCTCCTTTTTTTCTTCTCCACAACCACCATTCTATTCCACCTATAGTGCTATATCCATGGCTCACGCTCATGTATTGCGTGAAGATTGAAAAAGTTTTGAAAATGTTAGAGTATGAAACAATTGCTTGGCTTGCCATCGGGGTTGTGCATGATTTAAATACTTTGTGCGGGGAAGATGGAGCATAGCCAGACTATATGATTTTGTAGGGATAACTTTCTTTGGCCATGTTATTTTGAGAAGACATAATTGCTTTGTTAGTATGCTTGAAGTATTATTATTTTCTATGTCAATATAAACTTTTGTCTTGAATCTTTCTAATCTCAATATTCATACCACAATTACGAAGATTTGCATTGAAATTATGCCAAGTAGCACTCTGCATCAAAAATTCTCTTTTTATCATTTACCTACTCGAGGACGAGCAGGAATTAAGCTTGGGGATGCCTGATACGTCTCCAACATATCTATAATTTTTTATTGCTCCATGCTATATTATCTACTGTTTTGGACTATATTGGGCTTTATTTTCCACTTTTATATTATTTTTGGGACTAACCTATTAATCGGAGGCCCAGCCCAGAATTGCTGTTTTTTTTTGCCTATTTCAGTGTTTCGGATAAACAGAATATCAAACAGAGTCCAAACGGAATAAAATCTTCGGGAGCGTGATTTTCTCACCGAACATGATCCAGGAGACTTGGACCCTACTGCAAGGGATCAAAGAGGAGGTAACGAGGGTGGGGGCACCCACCCGTAGGGCGCGCCCCCTGCCTCGTGGGCCCCTCGTGCTCCACCGACTTACTCCTTCCTCCTATATATACACACGTACCCCCAAACGATCAGAACAGCAGCCAAAAACCTAATTCCACCACCGCAACTTTCTTTATCCACGAGATCCCATCTTGGGGCCTATTCCGGAGCTCCGCCGGAAGAGGGCCGTCATCACGGAGGGTTTCTACATCATCATAGCCCCTCCGATGAAGTGTGAGTAGTTTACCTTAGACCTTCGGGTCCATAGTTAGTAGCTAGATGGCTTCTTCTCTCTCTTTGAATCTCAATATAAAGTACTCCCCCTCTCTTGTGGAGATCTATTCGATGTAATCCTCTTTTTGCGGTGTGTTTGTTGAGACCGATGAATTGTGGGTTTATGATCAAGTCTATCTATGAATAATATTTGAATCTTCTCTGAATTCTTTTATGTATGATTGGTTATCTTTGCAAGTCTCTTCGAATTATCCTATTGGTTTGGCCAACTAGATTGGTAATTCTTGCCATGGGAGAAGTGCTTAGCTTTGGGTTCGATCTTGCGGTGTCCTTACCCAGTGACAGAAGGGGCAGCAAGGCACGTATTGTATCGTTGCCATCGAGGATAACTATATGGGGTTTATTTCATATTGCATGAATTTATCTCTCTACATCATGTTATCTTGCTTAAGGCGTTACTCTGTTTTTAACTTAATACTCTAGATGCATGCTGGATAGCAGTTGATGAGTGGAGTAATAGTAGTAGATGCAGAATCGTTTCGATCTACTTGTCACGGACGTGATGCCTATATATATAATCATGCCTAGATATTCTCATAATTATGCTCAATTCTGTCAATTGCTCAACAGTAATTTGTTCACCCACCGTAGAATACTTATGCTCTTGAGAGAAGCCACTAGTGAAACCTATGGCCCCCGGGTCTATTCTCATCATATCAATCTCCATCACTTTAATATTGTTTTGCTTTTTACTTTGCTTTTACTTTATACTTTGCATCTTTATATCAAAAATACCAAAAATATTATATCTATCAGATCTCACTCTCGTAAGTGACCGTGAAGGGCTTGACAACCCCTAATCGCGTTGGTTGAGAGTAGCTATCTCTTTGTGAAGGTACGAGGGACTTGTGCATGGGCTCCTACTGGATTGATACCTTGGTTCTCAAAAACAGAGGGAAATACTTATGCTACTCTGATGCATCATCCCTTGCTCTTCGGGGAAAACCAACGCAAGCTCAAGATGTAGCACATATGTAACAACTTTATATATGTAAAATGCTTAGAATTTTGTGTAGATAAATAATTTGCAATTTTCATCTATGTTTAAAATGTTTAAAATGATGTTTGTGTCGGATTTCGGGTTTCGGCAGACCCTTGAGGTTCGAACACTGGGGTGCGCGTGGAGATTTCGCCTCCTACCTACCTGCACTCCTCCGCCTTGCTAGGATCTAAACTACGGAAAGAACAACACGAGAGACACAGGGTTTATGCTGGTTCGGGCCACCTTGTGGTGTAATACCCTACTCTAGTGTGTGGTGTGGTAGATTGGCTCTTGGGCTGATGATAATGAATAATACAAGGAAGAACAGCCTCGCGAGGGTCTGTTCTTGGCTGGGGCGATGAACTGCTGGGAGGAGTTCAGTCACCTTTCTCTCTCTCTCTTTCTGATCGAAACCTCTCTCTATAGAGCCTCCTTCTTCGAACCACCCCGCTCTGTGGGTGGTTGGTCCTATTTATAGAGGCCCTGGTCCTCTTCCCAAATATCGAGCGGGAAGGGAGCCAACAATGGCGGGCTAATTTGAAGGGGGACAGCTAGTATCAGCTATCCTAACAAAAGTAGTCTTCGCCTGCACAAAGCTTTGGTGATGACGCCGTCTTGGGCTCCACGGTGACCTCCGTCTCGTAGTCCTCCTGGTCTTGGTCTCGTTGCACTGGAATGGCAACCTTTGCCTGACGCCTCGGTACTCCGCGGCTGCGCTTGCCCCCTTTGCACCAAAGAGGAAGGGAGGACACTGCGCGGGCTAGCACCCGCCTGGCGCCCTTGGTCGTCATGGCTTGCGTCACGGGCACCTCGTGAGGTACCCCGCCTTGATCTCTCTGCCTCCTCACGAGCCAGCCTAACGAGGCCATGCCTGAGGAAGCTCCGAGTCGTCCGCCCCGCGAGGCTTGGCCCCTCGCGAGGGTCTTGGGTTTGTATTGGTGAAGATGGGCCGCGCTGGGCCTCCTTTGAGCCACGCCACAGGCCGCAGGCAGGCAAGTCTGGGGACCCCCATTCCTAGAACGCGGACAGTAGCCCCCGGGCCCAAGGCGCGCCCGGACCGTGCGAGGAGGCGGAAGGGAAAGAGCGAAGCGCCGCGGGCCCTAACAGCCTGCGGCCTTGGGCGCCGTGTGGCGGTTGATTGTACTTGGGCGCCTCCACTTACCCATGGCGCCTCGGCAACTGCACGGATTGGACAAGTCCCTGCATGCAAAGCGGGTCATAATTACCAGCGATCGTGGGGGCCGTTGGTTGGCCCTCGCCAGCTAAAAGTACGGATCGGCACGCGCCCTTCCAGTTCATCCCCCCTTGCTTCTCCTTTTTCTTCATGCCCCCGTCGAGGAGGTTCTCGGCTGCAGAGAAGGGGAAGGCTCGCCAGGTTGAGCTCGCCTCTCCCCCACCCAAGCGCGGCCGAGGGTGCCCTCGCAAACATCCTGTGGCCACCACGGTAGCTCCCCGCGGCCGTGGAGGCGATCTTCAGCACAGCGACGGGCGGATTGCTCCGGCTGGGGGGCGCGCTTCGGCCAGAGAATGTCGTTTTACAGAAAAGTCCCCCTATATATTCCAGAGAATGTCATTTTACAGAAAAGTCCCTAACCTCCATGCATATTAAAACTCACAAACCATGCATCATATGTAAAAACTTTATATATGTAAAATGCTTAGAATTTTGTGTTGATAAATAATTTGCAATTTTCATCTATTTTAAAATGTTTAAAATGATTTTTGCATATACTTTGCCATATTGCCATGTAAAATGATTTAATTCATAACTTAATAACCGTAACTCCAAATTTAATAAACTTTATATGTAAATGGGGTGGAAAATGCCTAGTTTAACATGGTGGCTTTACTTTGCATGTTTAACAAGTCAAAAATTGGGTTTAGGGCAGAACAGCACCAAATCTAAAATATGCATATGGGGATTTACTGGAATTGTTGTTCGTTGTTTCCGGCCTCATTTAAACTTGCTTAGATAGGTAGTTTTGTTTTGCTTCAGCCATTGCCATGCTAAACAACATTGAATATTGTTGAGTACATAAACGAGATCGAACTAAATAACTTGTTGTGGTGTTTCGTCAATATGCAACTCGTTGCATATTGATCTCCACTTAATTTGTAGAATTGCTTGTGCACTTTGCCATGCCATGCCTCATTAATCCGTACATGCATCATACTTGGTTGTGCATCATGCCATGTTTATGTGATGTTTGTTTACTATGGTGTTTGCTTCTTTCGGGTGTGCTTCTTTGGGTTGGTTCCGTTAACGTCGCGTTTGTGAGGATTCGTTGGACTACGTCCGTTTGTCTTCTTCATGGACTCGTTCTTCTTCCTTGCGGGATCTCAAGCAAGATGACCATACCCTCGAAATCACTTCTATCTTTGCTTGCTAGTTGCTCGCTCTTTTGCTATGCCGCGATACCTACCACTTGCTATATCATGCCTCCCATATTGCCATGTCAAACCTCTAACCCACCTTGTCCTAGCAAACCGTTGTTTGGCTATGTTACCGCTTTGCCCAGCCCCTCTTATAGCGTTGTTAGTTGTAGGTGAAGATGAAGTTTGTTCCTTGTTGGAACATGATTGTTGTTGGGATATCACAATATCTCTTATTTAATTAATGCATCTATATACTTGGTAAAGGGTGGAAGGCTCGGCCTTATGCCTGGTGTTTTGTTCCACTCTTGCCACCCTAGTTTCCGTCATACCGGTGTTATGTTCCTTGATTTTGCGTTCCTTACGCAGTTGGGTTATAATGGGAACCCCTTGACAGTTCGCTTTGAATAAAACTCCTCCAGCAATGCCCAACCTTGGTTTTACCATTTGCCACCTAGCCTTATTTTCCCTTGGGTTCTGCAGACTCAAGGGTCATCTTTATTTTAACCCCCCCGGGCCAGTGCTTGTCTAAGTGTTGGTCTGAACCTGTCAGCAGCCGGTGGCCACCAGGGGAAACTCTGGGCTGGCCTACCGGAATCTTGGACAATCCGGTGTTGCCCTGAGAACGAGATATGTGCAGCTCCTATCAGGATGTCAGCGCATCGGGCGGCTTTGCTGGTCTTGTTTTACCATTGTCGAAATGTCTTGTAACTAGGATTCCGAGTCTGATCGGGTCTTCCTAGGACAAGAAATATCCTTCATTGACCATGAGAGCTTGTGATGGGCTAAATTGACACCCCTGCAGGGTTTGAACTTTCGAAAGACGTGCCCGCGGTTATGGGCAGATGGGAATTTGTTAATGTCCGGTTGTAGAGAACTTGAAACATAACTTAATTAAAATGCATCAACCGCGTGTGTAGCCGTGATGGTCTCTTCTCGGCGGAGTCCGGGAAGTGAACACAGTTCTTGTGTTATGCTTGAACATAAGTAGTTTCAGGATCACTTCTTGATCGCTTCTAGTTCACGACCGTGTTGTGCTTCTCTTCTCGCTCTTATTTTGCGTAAGTTAGCCACCATATATGCTAGTGCTTGCTGCATCTCCACCTCACTACCTTTTCCTAC
This sequence comes from Triticum dicoccoides, assembly GCF_002162155.2. Taxonomy (NCBI): domain Eukaryota; kingdom Viridiplantae; phylum Streptophyta; class Magnoliopsida; order Poales; family Poaceae; genus Triticum; species Triticum dicoccoides. Next base: position 176,284,485 of record NC_041380.1, read on the forward strand.
CCATAAGCTTAAATAGTCTTGATCGCAAGGGTGCGAGATTGCTGAGTCCCCATGACTCACAGATTACTTCCAAAACCAGTTGCAGGTGCCGATGATACCAGTGAAGGGTACGCAGTCGAGTTCAAGGAGGAGCTCGATGAAGATCATGTTCATTGCATTGTTTCGTTTCCTTTCGATCAGTAGTGGAGCCCAGTTGGGGCGATCGGGGATCTTTTGCATTAGGGGTTGTCTATCTTTATTTTGGTTCCGTAGTCGGACCTTGAATGTATTCTGGATGATGTAATGCTATATTTGTGTATTGTGTGAAGTGGCGATTGTAAGCCAACTCTTTATCCCTTTCTTATTCAATACATGGGATGTGTAAAGATTACCCCTCTTGTGACATGCCTACTATGCGGTTATGCCTCTAAGTCGTGCTCTGACACGTGGGAGATATAGCCGCATCGTGGGTGTTACAGTTCTTGACTAAGAAAAACTAAATTGTCGACTGTCCGGACGTAGAGGCTCTCGCGGCATTAAAGCACAACATCCGTGATAAGTGGCTTGCTCGCCACCTCGGCCTGGAGAAGCCGTAGTCTATGGCAGCCCTCACGACACTCATGACCCGCTTTTGCACGGGCGAGGATAGCTGACTGGCTCGCAGCAATAACACATCGAGGAATCCGGGCACTTCGGATACCAAAGATGCCAACGGCAGACAACGTCGTAACACACCAAGGTGCCGCAATAACGTCGATAAAACCGAGGATACGACAGTCAATGCCGGATTCAGAGGCTCTAGATCCGGTCAGCGGAAAAAGCCACTTAAAAGAAGTACTCCAGCTCCGTCCAGTTTGGATCGCATACTGGATCGCTTGTGTCAAATCCACGGCACCCCCGACAAGCCAGCCAATCACACAAACAGAGAATGTTGGGTGTTCAAGCAGGCCGGCAAGTTAAATGCCGAAAACAAGGACAAGGGGCTGCATAGTGATGACGAGGAGGAGCCCCGGCCGCCGAACACGGGAGGACAGAAGGGGTTCCCCCCACAAGTGAAGACGGTGAACATGATATACGCAACCCACATTACCGAGAGGGAGTGGAAGCGTGCACTAAGGGACGTCTATGCGATGGAGTCCGTCGCCCCAAAGTTCAACCCATGGTCTGCTTGCCTGATCACCTTTGATCGCAGGGATCACCCCACTAGTATCCGTCATGGTGGATCCGCCACACTGGTCCTAGACCCCATCATCGACGGGTTTCATCTCACTCGAGTCCTTATGGACGGCGGCAGCAGCCTGAACCTGCTCTATCAAGATACAGTGCGAAAAATGGGTATCGATCCCTTGAGGATCAAACCCACCAAAACCACCTTTAAGGGCGTCATCCCAGGTGTAGAGACCCATTGCACGGGCTCAATCGCACTAGAAGTAGTCTTCGGATCACCGGACAACTTCTGAAGCGAGGAGTTAATCTTCAACATTGTCCCGTTTCGCAGTGGCCATCATGCACTGCTCGGATGAACTGCATTTGCAAAATTCAATGCAGTACCGCAATACGCATACCTCAAGCTCAAGATGCCAGGACCTCGGGGGGTCATAACAGTGAATGGAAACACAGAATGCTCGCTCTGCACGGAAGAGCACACTACGGCCCTCGCAACAGAAGCACAAAGCAGCCTTTCAAGGCAAACCACTAATTTGGCGATACAGCCCCCGAACACCTTCAAGCGTGTCCAGAGTAAACTACAAGAGGATCGCCTGGCACGTTCAGAGCTCACCTAGCAATTCGACCCCCATCCCAGCCCAGCCAAGCGACGAAATCCGTGCCACGTGTACATAATTATGCACTGAAAATACCATGGACATAGGCGGGGGCACGATTAGGGCACGTCCCGCAATGCGGCTTAACCGCCCTAGGGGTTGTATATCTTTATCATTTCTTTTTTCTTTCAGGGCCTAACTCTCTGGAAGCCCTTTCCGGCAGTATGATTGCCGGACACATTACGGGAAGGAACCACTAAGGCGGCAAGAAGCTAAGATGTACACGGGAACCCCCAGGTTGTCTCTAATAATAATACCCGCTTTCTACTATCCACACACAGCTTGCCCTTGGATAGGACATTTCGAATAGTCCTACTTTCTGCTTATTGCACTACCTGTACCAGTACGCTTCGACGTATTATTTAAATAACAATGCATAGCATTAGTCTATTATTGCATTATTCATTCTTTTTTCCTTTATGTCCATTTACGACAATCCGCACCCATAAATTCGAGTACGGTCAGTATGCCAGGGGCTTTCGTTTACCCCATAATACGACGGGAGAAGTCCAAACACTTTCGACAGTGCGGCACCCCGAACTTATAGCATTATATGCATCAGCTTCGAATCATGTCTTGGGTCAACAGTTGGGTTTGCCCGGCTCCCATGTTTTGGTACCTTACGTTCTGCTATATCGGCTAAGGTAGCGGTGGGAGAACTACTGCGATTGTGTCCCGGTTCTTCCGGACGAGCACCTCAGTAGGGAAAGCCGAAAACTGACTGTCATGATAAGGCGAGAGACTGGTCGCTGTTCGAGAGGTCTCAAGTCCTTAAAGACTTTTTCCGCTTCGGGCGAGGAGTCGGCCTTGTCCGGCTTAGGCATGTAGAGAACCCCAAATTTGGCCTTCTGAATACTAGGGGCTTCGCCAAAATTTAAAATTGTAGACTTCTATGGCTAAGTGAGAGTGATAAAGCATTATAGTCCAATTGCCTGGTTCGTTGCGCTGAACACCCCCCTTGAAGGACCCAAAATTGGGGTAAAGAGTGCTCAGGTTTATCCCGAACTCCCTAGTACTAGTTACATGGGGGCAGAAGCCGACGACTGGACAACTCTCAGATTTTATAAACGGCCGCATAGAAGGTAATATTTTAAATTAAAAAAGCGTCGCATGGTGCAAATGAACTCATTCATATTACAGGATCACATGAGCATGTTCATTCAAAAATTACATCCTTCGCACACTCATTCGCCACAAGGTGGGAACCCTTCAGGATGCTCTCATAGTACATCTCGGGGCAGCGATGCTCCTTGCCCTCCGGTGGCCCCTCCTTCACCAGCTTCACAGCGTCCAGCTTCGCCCAGTGCACCTTCGCCCCGGCAAAAGCCCTGCACGCACCCTCGATGCACACAGACCGCTTTATGACTTCAAGCCGTGGGCAGGCGTCGATGAGCCGCCTCACCAGACCGAAGTAGCTGCCGGACAGGGGCTCGCCAGGCCACATCCGGACTATAAGGCCCTTCGTGGCTTGTTCAGCCGCTTTGTGAAGCTCGACCAACTGCTTCAGATGGTCGCTCAAAGGCACGGGGTGTTCGGTCCTAGTATACTGAGACCAGAACAACTTCTCCGTCAAGCTCCCCTCCTCAGCTCGGTAAAACTCCGTGGCATCCAGCACACTGCGGGAAAGATCTGCAAACGCTCCTGGAGAGCTCCGAACTCAGGTAAGAAAAAGGAAAGTTTCCTTCACATGCTTGCTTTGCATAATGAATGCCTTGCCTGTTGTTATCTTCTTCACCGCATCAATCTCCTGGAGGGCCTTGTGCGCTTCAGCCTTGGCGCTCTGGGCACTTTCGGGCGCCTTCTCAAGCTCGGACTCTCGCGTCTTAGAGTCACGCTCCAAGGACTTGTGTTTCTTGGCGAGAGCCTCGAGCTCTTGCTGCACCTCGCCCACTCGAGCTTCTTGTTTCTCCTGCTCAATGCGCTCCTCGGCCGCTTTGTCTTCGACCTCAGACAGCGCCTTCTTCAGGGTCGCCACTTCGGTCGTGGCCCCTGAGAAATTCATGATGATCCTATTAATTTACACCCGAACTTCTTTTATTTCATATAAGCAAGGTATTGCTTACCTTTGCTCTCCTCGAGCTGCCTCTTGGTAAGGCCAAGCTCGTTCTCGGACCGCTCCAGGTCCTGCTTCAGCGCAGAGACCTCCGCGGTACGTGCGGCTGCAGCCAGCAGTGAAGCCTGCACATACACATAGATATATTCTGATTAGACTCCTGAGTCATCATTTGATCCTCTATTCAACCTTTCTACTCGAACACTGAATAGAGCATCAGGGGCTACTATCTATGTGGTAATATTTTATTATATTTTGATTGCTTACCTCAAAGCCTGTTAGGAGGCTAGCACAAGCTTCAGTCAGTCCATTTTTGGCGGACTGAACTTTCTCGATCACCACACTCATGATAGTACGATGCTCTTCGTTGATGGAAGCGCCGCGAAGCGCTTCCAACAAGTTGTCCGGTGCCTCTGGATAGACAGAGGACACCGGCACGGGCGGCTTGCCCCCCTTAATGGGGGGTCGCCTGCCGGAGTCCGGAACCACCCAAGAGTTCGGTGCAGTGTTCGGCTGGGGGCCGAACCTTGAGCCCATGGGAGTCCGGCTCCCTTTGCGCGCAGGGTCCGGAAGGTCGCCTCGAGGTGCCCCCAGGACTGCCACCCCTTGGCCCGGTGCCTGTTGAGACAACACCTTGACGTTGTCTGCAGAGCAAGGAGTGGAGGCGGTCGGTAGAGAACCGCTGTTCATATCCGACGAGTCCAACAAACCGCTCGACGAAGTTACGTCAAGATGAGCTCGGGACAGGCTACATAATCATGTTCGGCATGAGAAGAAGCAGTGCAGTAAAACATACCACGAATTACTATGGTGTCCGGATACTTACGACTTCGCCAGGGGCTTGACCCTGGGTAGCCACTCGTCGCCGCTGTAGGCAGCCATCATGGAGCAGTCCCGAGGGAGGGTCTTGCCCTTCTTGGACCCTTCGGCCTCCCCGGTTGGGTCAGCCTTCCTTTTCTTGTCTCCCCCGGCTGGGGGGGAGAACTTTCCTCTTCCTCCTCCTCGTTTTCGTGGGAGGAGGGCGCGTCGGAGTTATTGGACGATGGGTTCGATACAACCTTTCGCCGGAGACCCTTTCGGGTCCCCGTGGCCTTCTTCTTGGCCTTTTTCACCGGCACCACGTAAGGTGTCGGAACCAGCATCTCCGTCAGGAGAGCATCTGCAGGATCTTCCGGTAGGGGGGCGGGGCAATTAATCTGCTTCGCTGTCTTCACCCAGTCCTGTTAAAGGAATGGAAGGCTTAGATCCCGCACATGATTAAACTGGGGCAAATAGATGCCCTTTGAAATATAAAAACTTACCAGATTGGCGCAGCCCTTTGCGCTGAGTCCGCGGTCCTCGGTGAGGGAAGGAGGTACCTCGACGCCCTTAAACAGCACCCTCCAGACGTCCTCATGCATCATGCCATAGAGCTCTCATAGCGTCTGGTGCTTGGCCGGGTCGAACTCCCACAAGTTGAATACCCGTTGTTGACACGGGAGAATCGGGCGGAAGAGCATGACCTGGACCACATTGACGAGCTTAATTTTCTTGCTCATCATGTTCTTGATGCAGGTCTAGAGTCCAGGTAGCTATACTGAGGAACCCCAGGACAGGCCCTTCTCTTTCCAGGAGGTGAGCCCTGTGGGGACTCCGGATCGAAATTCGGGGGCCGCCACCTAGTTGGTGTCGTGAGGTTCGGTGATGTAGAACCACCCCGATTGCCACCCCTTTATGGTCTCCACATAGGAGCCTTCAAGCTAGGTGACATTAGGCATTTTTCCCACCATGGCGCCTCCGCACTCCGCTTGCTGTCCATCCACCACCTTCGGTTTGACATTGAAGGTCCTTAGCCACAGGCCGAAATGGGGCTTGATGCGGAGGAAGGCCTCGCACACGACGATAAACGCCGAGATGTTGAGGATGAAATTGGGGGCCAGATCATGAAAATCTAGCCCCTAGTAGAACATGAGCCCGCGGACAAACGGGTGGAGGGGAAATCCCAGTCCACGGACAAAGTGGGTAAGAAAAACTACGCTCTCATGGGGTTTGGGCATTGGGATGATCTGCCCCGCATCTGGTAGCCGGTGCGTGATATTCGCGGCCAGATATCCGGCTTCTCGTAACTTTTTGATGTTCTCCTCCGTGACGAAGGAGACCATCCACTTGCCTCCTGCCCAGGACATTCTTGGAGTGGTTTGAGAAGAAGAACGCGAGCTTCGGCGCTAGAGCTCGAGTGTGCGGGAATGGGTAAGCAAGGAGGAAGAAGGCGTGGGTGAAAAGAGTGAATCTTCATCCCTTTATAAGGGCGGAGGAGGCGATGTGCCTCCCCACTTGCCTGGTAAAACCGCTTATTCCCCAGGCAACGTAGTTGATGGCACGGTTGGGTTACCCACGTCCATATTGATGAGAATCCCGTAATAATGGGGACACGATCTTTGCTTTGACAAGACGTTTCAAGAAAACCGCCCCATGTCATGTGCGGTGCTGGTTGAGAAAAACGGTTCGAATAATGACCGAGCCATGACATGACGTCATGCTGTCAAAATGTGTCAGCAGATTAGATTTGTGGAAATATTATTCTCTCTATGGTGGTATGTGGAACTAGTTTTGCAGAGCCAGACACTATCCTTGTGTTCAAAATCTTCCATGGAGTATTTAGAGGAGGAACCAGCCATGCAATGCCGAAGACAATACTGCGCGGAGGACTCATCGTCATTGAAGCCTGGTTCAGGGGCTACTAAGGGAGTCCTGGATTAGGGGGTCTCCAGACGGCCGGACTATATCCTTTGGCCGGACTGTTGGACTATGAAGATACAAGATTGAAGACTTCGTCCCATGTCCGGATGGGACTCTCCTTGGCGTGGAAGGCAAGCTAGTCAATACGGATATGTAGATCTCCTCCCTTGTAACCGACTCTGTGTAACCCTAGCCCCCTCTGGTGTCTATATAAACCGGAGGGTTTAGTCCGTAGGACAACAGACAATCATACCATAGGCTAGCTTCTAGGGTTTAGCCTCTACGATCTCATGGTAGATCAACTCTTGTAATACTCATATCATCAAGAACAATCAAGCAGGACGTATGATATTACCTCCATCAAGAGGGCCCGAACCTGGGTAAACATCGTGTCCCATGCTTCCTGTTACCATCCGCCCTAGAAGCACAGTTCGGGACCCCCTACCCGAGATCCGCCAGTTTTGACACTGACAAAGACCCTCATCGACGGCAGCGCAGGACTCAGTGTCCTATCTGTCGAAACGTTCGACAGCCTTCAATTGCCATACGATCAGCTCTAGCCCACCAAGCCTTTCTCAGGAGTGACAGACGGCTCCACCATCACGATAGGGCAGGTTCGCCTCCCTGACACCATCGGTCAGCGCGACAACTACCACACCGAGCTCATCGACTTGGATGTCGCCCACATCCGTCTGCCGTACAATGCCATATTCGGGTAGCCAGCACCGGCCAAATTCATGGCAGTCACCCACCATGGCTACAACGTCCTCAAGATGCCGGGAAGCAACAGAATCATCACGATCCCTTGCGAAGAAAGAGACACGGTGTGCTCCTTCAAGCGCGCCTTCCAAGATGCATCAATCGAAGACCCTGACAGCCCGTGTGCGCAGTACCCTCCTGAGGCCAACCCCAAGAAAAAGAAGCAGTAACTCCGCACCAGGCCTCAAGGGAGCAGCACCTCCAGCGGCGCCACTTCAGGATCCGCGCCAGCACCTGGGGCGCCTCCCTCCCTCGCATAGGGAGGCGCGCCCGGCGCCCTCCTCGGGCAGGGCTCGGGGGCTCTCTTCTGGAGGGCCTCGGGCCTGGCCAACATCACTAGGGAAGCGCTCGGGCACCATGTGGAGGCATGCTTCGCGGCATGTTTCCCTCAGGAGGACACTGGGTGAGGAGCGCCTGGCGCTCAGGAGTTCATCATGAAGGCATCTCAGGAGCTTCAGGAAGCCAGAGCAATACGCGGCGACCGCCGCCCACCTGGCGCTGCTCCCCACCTAGGCTAGGGTGGTGAGCTGCGTGTCTGCATCGACATCCCAGGGCTCAACAGGGCCGCATCTTAGGAGCGCTTCTTGCCTTCGCATGCTGGCCGGTGTGAGGGCCCGCCTCGCAGCTACGTTCGCATGCCGTTCGGCCTGCCAAGCGTGGCTGCCGCCTACCAGCGCAATCTGCGGAGCATCCTGCCAGCTCAGGAGGCCAGGCACCACGCGGTCCAGGCGGAGATGGAGACGGTGCTCCGGAGGCCACCTGAGCCTCCAGAGCCTCCCAAGGCTCAGGGTCTCAGCGGCTCGTGAGAAACAACTTCTTCGCTACGTGTCTTCAGCTACCCCAACACTCCTTCGGCAACCAAACCAGGTGACATTTTTCCAAGTTCATTCAGCTGGGAGCGCCCCCCTAGGCTGCATCATCACCATGCCACGTGGATCCGTCCCTGCGGCATGTATCCGCTTGCATCTTTAGTTCACTTTGCTGTGAGCGCCCCTCGGGCTGCATCGACCCCAGGCCGCACGGGTCCAATCCAGTGGCATGTATCGTTCTCGCATTTACCTAAGCTAGTTGCTTTTCATGCATAATCTATCTATGGTTATCACCTGCTTGATTGTCGACCACCATGGGAGCCGCGCGCAGATCGTCTTTCTTCAGGATCCTTCACATAAGAAGGCTAGGCACGTCGTCTTTGCTCGGGCCCGTCCCTGCAGCGTCGATAAATCCAACGGCTGAGCTCTGCCTAGCAGGGCGACCCCGTTCACATTACCTCTTGGGGTCATTGGTGCTTGGCCTTTTTGTCTGATAGCCTCAGGAAATCTACTCAGCGCAGGTTGTCTAACCATCTCGCAGGAACGCCACAGCCATCAAGAACCAAGACCAGGCGCAACCTGCCTTGAGGTAGGGCCTCGTGAGTCCCGCGCAAGCTCACGAGTGCCCAGACACACCTCGTCTAGCCCTGCCGTGCAAGCCACATGTCAGGGAAGGGCTGTACACCCCCCGGGGGCTCTCTGCAATAGGGAGTCCCACCCCACAAGCCAGCGATGGACGAACAATCACCATGGCGATTTGCGCCCCTCCGCGCGCTAACCTGCAAGAACTTCCTGAGGACTACAGCGGGTAGTACCGTGGACTCTCTTTCTTCTCCCATGCAATTCGCTTGCGTGTTAAAAGGGGGGCTCCTGAGCATCGCGACTCATGAGCTCTTACTGACTCTCCAGCCCTCACCCCCTGGCCTTGACCACGGCATCGCGACCTGGCATACCAGCGGTGGCTGAGCTCACTCGAGGGCCGGGACCTGAGGACGTAGAGCACCAGGAAGAGCATGGAGAAGAGGGGGATTCCCGCACGGGCCTAACCTAGCTACCGAGCAGCGGCCGACGCTGAAGTCCGGTGCGACATGAGAAACCGGCTCTGGAACGCCAAAGATAAGTCTTGTACCTGGACCGACCCTGCGGTATGGCATACGATTCTTGCCTTTTCGCTTCCCTGCTGCGAGAATGTTGCCTCCCTCTCCTATCCTCAAGTAGATGCTTGCACACTAAAGGGGACCTCTTGAGCATCGTGCCTCGGGAGCTCATACTGGACCTCGAGCCGCTGACCTCCTGGCCTTGACCACGGTATCACGACCTGACATACCAGCGACGGCTGCAGCTTGCCGGGGGACCAGGACCTGTCAGCGTAGAGCACCAAGCTGTCGCGGGATTAGAAAGGGGAGACCGAGCCTCAGCAGGACATGCGCTTGCAAAATTTACACAATAAGGATAATATCGACAAAAGACGTTACAAACGCTTTATACACCCCCGCGGGGTCCATTTCGATTCCTCGTAGGGAACAAAAGGAAGGGAATTCCTAGGAGCTCTATCTACATGCGCCGGACGTCGCCGACACCATCATCAACAGTGGGCCATGTGAGGCGGCGCCAACCCTATCCAGATCAGCAATGACGGTGGCCAGATGCAACGGCCTTGCTCCGGGCCCGACGAGAGCTTGGGGGCACGTAGCTGTCATCGCTCGTCTTTGGAGACTCGACGAGCTTGGGAGAGTCGCTGGTCCACCAGGAGTCACCGCTGTCACTGGAGGTGTTGCGGGCGAGGCCAGCGGCAGGCCCGGCGCCAGCCGCTGCACCGTCATGGTGACCCCCTTCAGGGTAGCACTCCAAGTGGCGGACTTCCTCATCAAAGACCTTCAAGAACAGCGTGGAGGCGCCATCATACTCGAAGTGGATGGTGAGGGCGGCTTCCGCGCGGCAGACTCGGGCGACCTCACCCCAGCCTCGAGTCATGAAGATCCTCCCGGAGGCGACGACTTCAACCTCCGCTCCAGTCGCCGGGGCGTCGCAGTCGGCGTGCTGCAGAAAAAGCTCGAGAGGGCCCCTCGGCGGCATCTCAGCGGTGAAGAACTTCAGGAAGCGAATCCAGGTGCTCGGAGGCATCACCGTCCACAGCACGAACTCGCACGAGGAGTCCGCGGCATGGACCCCTGGGGCGATGGCATGCGTCTCCGCGACACGGCGACCACGGCCCTGGCGTAGGCGACGGCGTTCATCGCTCCTCCCTTCGGAACTCCTCACACGCTGCAGCACGGACTTGCCAGAGAGACTCGCCGGAGAGCGGCCGGAGGAAGGAGGAGGTCGAGGGGGGAGCAGATCCGGCCCGGACCTCGCTGGATCCGGGCGCGGCGACGGCTGGGAGGCGCGTGAAGGCGACGACGATGGTTGCGGGCGCTGGGCGGCGGTGGAGCGGCGCCGTGGAGGTCACTGGTGACCTCGGGCGACGAGGTGCGATGGAGCACGGGCGGCGCGGCGCCTGCCAGGTGTGGCGGCGCGGGGCGCCCAGGCGCGGGGCGGCGGTGGTTCGGGCCCCGCGGGTCGGATCTGGGCTGCGCGGGCCCGCGGCGGTGGAGGACAGAGATGAGCCTGCCGCGCGCTGAGGTGGCGGCGCCTGGTTGGCTGCGGCGGTGGGGAAGGCGACGTGGCAGCCTCCGATTGGCCGGAGCGAGGTGGCCGGTGGCGGTGGACATGTCCGGCCTGGCGGACTTTGTCCGGTGGCGCGAGGAGGGAGATGGCTAGGGTTTCGGGGAAAAGATCCGAAAACGAAAATGAAGGGGTCTATTTATAGAGGTAGAGGGAGCTAGGAAGCTCCAAATGAGGTGCGGTTTGCGGCCACGCGATTGTGATCGAACGCTCTAGAAGATGGAGAGGATTTTGGTGGGTTTTGGGCCAAATTGGAACGGTGTTGGGCTGCAACACACACGAGGCCTTTACGGTCCCTCGGATAACTGTTGGAGCATCAAACGAAGTCCAAATGGTACGAAACTTGACAGGCGGTCTACCGGTAGTAAACCAAGGCAGCTTGGCAAGTCTCGGTCCAATCCGGAAATGTTTAATCCCCACACACAAGAAGAAGATAGAAATGACCATGGGAGGAGAACGGAGCGCCGGATTGCAGAACGGACAACGGGGAAAATGCTCGAATGCATGAGACGAACATGTATGCAAATGAAATGCAAATGATGACATGATATGCAATGCATGACACGCAAGCAATGACAAGGCAACAACAGCGAATAACTAGACGACACCTGGCACATCGGTCTCGGGGCGTTACACAACTTAGCCCATTACAAGCTCTCACGATCAACGAAGGATATTCCTTCTCTCGGAAAGACCCGATCAGTCTCGAAATCCCGGTTTCAAGACATTTTGAGAATGGTAAAACAAGACCAGCAAGACCGCCCGAATGTGCCGACAAATCCAGATAGTAGCTGCACATATCTCGTTCTCAGGGCACACCGGATGGGCAAGATGTCGGGTTGTGTCAGGACCCCGATTCCAAGTCACATCGATCTAGCCGGTAACACCGCATATCACTTTGCGGCCTCACGCACGGTATTCCCACGGGTGTCGCCTTACCATGGCCCGGGACCGCTTGCGCCTTTTGGCTCACGTATATGATAGTGTCGCTAGCATCCATATGACAGAGAACCCGGGCCGACATGGCTAGTCGTGAACCCAAAGCGGCACCAACCTATGGGGACAGGCATACATGAATCACATCGAGCATGTCGGTCAGCAGCGTGTGAATCCAGACTATAGCACTGGGCTAACAGGACTCCAGGAACCCGGGCTGTAGCAGGCTAGGCAGGACTCCGGGTGTCACCGCGTGACATTTCCCCGAAGGGACAGACACAGGAACGAAGTGAAACACATGCCGTATAGTCAATTGTCCTGAGCAGTAGTGCTGGGCTAGCAGGACTCCGGTGAACCGGGCTGTAGCGGATTACTATGGCTCATGGAAGCACTAGACTACATTTCCCCATAAGAGAGGCTGTCAAGGATAAACAACTAGATTGTCGGATCCCACACATACCAAGCATTTCAATCACACACACAATATGCTTGATATGTGTAAATACAACATGGCATCACAACATAACTCTACGACTCAAATATTTAATCATTAAGCTCCAAGGAGCGAGATATTACAAAAATGGGTCTCATGACCCAACATTCAGAGCATACAAGTCAAGGCACATGAGGAAGCTTAACATGTCTGGGTACAGACATCTACAAATGGAAAAGGCTGAGAAGCCTGACTATCTACTAGATCCTGCCGAGGGCACAAGATCGTAGCTGAGGTATCAAGCTAAACGTCGAAGTCCACATGGAACTACTAGCAAGACTGAAGTCTCTCTACAAAACATAAATTAAGCAAACGTGAGTACAAATGTACCCAACAAGACTTACATCAGAACTAACTACATATGCATCGGTATCAACAGGGGGGGTGGTGGAGTTTAAGTGCAGCAAGCCAGCTTTGACTCGGTGGCTATCTTAAACTACGACTGCAAGTAACTCTTTTGAGGTGGCGCACACGAGTCCACATATTCACCAATCAATACACCACTATGGATCCGCTCCCGTCTACCTACGAGAACGCCATGCATAGCACTCACGCTTATCTTGCGCATTTTAGAGTATCCACTTCCACTTGTCTATGAACTGTTATAGGCAACCCAAAAGTCCTTTACTGCGGACGCGGCTATTGGAATAGTTTTATACCCTGCAGGGGTGTACTTCGTCACACATGTTTCCACCACTTAGCGTCCGCACAGGACATGTGCTCGGCAGACTTCAAGCGAAAGACGACGTGGGTGTAGACCACGACCTGACAAACCACACAAGTCTCTAGTCCAGGTTTATCGCCTATTCGGGTTCCATCTGCAAGGAAATCCGGCCGGGGTGTCCTCAACAGCCCCAAACGATGTGTACAGGGTCCCGAGAGGCCAAACGGGCGCCCGACATACCCGGCCATGGTGTATCTACCGCATCATAGCCCACCCCTAGGGTCAGCGCTACGCACGGCCGGCAACACATAACCTATAAACACCAGAAACTAGTTGCAACTCCTGGATAGAGGACGAGAGGGGTCAGTGAGTCGAGCGGGGTCATATTTCAGGGCCCAATGTGTGGTAGTAGCTGTTTCATGGATCACAAAAACAGAACTCAGTTCCTAAGGACGGTTTCAATTAGACAACCCACCATGTACTCCTACATGGCCTCTCACCGCTACCTTTACCAAATCGTGTTCACACCTTAGCTCACACACAGTAGGACATGTTCACACACCTCCGATTCATCCCCGATGAATCAGACCTGACACAACTCTATGCAATAGCAGGCATGATAAACAAGCATGAATGAGTAGGCACATTAGGGCTCAAACAACTCCTAATCATGCTAGTGGGTTTCATCTATTTACTGTGGCAATGACAGGTCATGCAGAGGATAAGGGGTTCAACTACCGCAGCAAGGAACAGTTGAACCGTTATTGTCCTAATGCAGTAAAACAGAGTAGGAGAGCAAGAGAGTGGGATTGTATCAGAATGAACAAGGGGGTTTTGCTTGCCTGGCACTTCTGAAGATATCATTGGGTCTTCATCAGTGTCAACGATCACAGCGTCGGTACAACGTCTATCGAGAGGGTACAACCACCGGCAACAGAGAAGGAACACAATCAATGCAATGCACAACATGATGCATGATAATGACATGGCAATATGTTGTTGATTGAGCTAATGCAACTAGCAACACAATTAAATGAAGTTGGTTTGAGCCCAAAGTTCAAATTCAAACTCCACATGTGGTTATTTAAATACCATTCATTTGATTTGTCCTAAACAGTGGCCTTAAGTTGTTCTAACATGCATGAAAATGGTACAGATGGATAGATTGGATTGTTCTGATAATTTTTCATATATAATTTATTTCATTTGTAGCTACAGTTTAATTTCTATGATTTTTAGAAGTTTTGGGCATTTTCTGGAATTTATTGATTATTAATAAATCCAGAAAATGTATTACTGCGTCAGCATTGGGTCATGCTGATGTCGGCAGGTCAACAGGAGCCGTCCAGGTCAAACCTGACCAGTAGGGCCCACTGGTCAGTGACCCAGTGCTGCCTAGGTCACAGACAGGTGGGGTCGGGTCAACGCCCACATCAGCATAGTCAAAGCTGACACGTGGGCCCACTGTAATTAGATTAATCTTAATCTTGCTTAGTTAGCCGGTTAGTTAGGCAGTAGGGCCCGGCTGTCTGTGTCCCAGGGTGTTACTAACTGCGTCATTAACCTAAACTAATCTGACACGTCACATCACCAAAGTTACGCCGGCGGCGACCAAAACGCGGCGGAGATACACTAGGTTGGCTCGGGTTTTGCCCACGGTCAACCAAATCGATCGGGTTTGGTCCTACGCGTAGCTGGGACTCGCGCGCATCTGGTAGGGCAAACAGAAAGGGCTGGGGTGGAGCGAGCTCGCCGGAGTCGAGCTCGTAGCGGCGGCCGGTGTTCGGGTGTTGAGCGAGATGGAGCTATAGAACACGGGGAGATGGATGGTTGTGTGCGTTATGCTCAGGGGAGTGCGGTCAGTTCGGTGGTGAGCTCAGACGCGTGCTTGAACGGTTGTAGTCGCGGTAGCGACATGACCGGCTGCGAGGAGCTGTCGGCTCCGATGGCCACGGTGGCTAGAAAGCACAAACGATCACGGGGAGAGAGGGGAAAGAGGCAGGGGCTCACGGCGAATCCAGCAAAGGAAATGGCGAGGCAAGGGAGAGACTGAAGCTCGCAAATCCCCGAAGAGTTCGTCAGCGGCCAGAGGTTGAAGACGATGTCGAAGACGATGCTATAGGGCTTCCGGTGGGGCGCGACTCGATGGAGAGGAAGAGGGGGTCGAGGTGGAGCCTCTGGGCCGGTCAGACAAGCGAGGGGGTGGCGGTGGGTATGGCAACGACGAGCGGCAGCGACGTGCACGCTCGGTGGTCGCGTGGGAGAGAGGCAGAGGAGGGGAGAGTGCTCGAGGGGGAGAGAGGAGAGGTGTAGGCGGTCAAGGGGAAGTGCGTGGCGCTCGGGGCCGTCTCCAGCAGCGAGCAAGCAGGCAGGAGGTGGCCGTGCGCGTGCCAGCATGCGGTGGCCACGCGCCTCGGTCCTTCTGGCAGAGGAAGGAGAAGACATGGGAGCCCCTGGTGGGCTGGGCCGCCAGCTGGGCCACCAGGTAGGCTGGAAGGCCAGGTAAGTTGGCCCAGGTAGTTCTCGCTCCCTCTCTGATTTCATTTTGTTTTTGTTTTCCTATTTTCTTGCCTTTGTTCTAATTTAGTTTAGCCACTAAATCATTTTAATAAATTCTGTAGGTTATTATATGGCTTTGCTAAAATATACACAAAGCCACTCACAAACTTCCAGAATTATTGGAGTTATATTTAATATAAATTAAATATAAATCCAAAGCAAATAATTATTGGGTTAATTCAAATGGCCAAAATAAATGTTTCTGAGCTCCTAAAAATATTGGTTGGAATTTTCACTCTCGCAAATATTATTAGAGAAAAACAGGAACATTTTCTTGGGCCAAATTGAAGCAATTTTTATCTTGATTATTTTCAAAATGATTCCGAGGCTTTCACAAATCCCCATTTCAAATTCATTGAATTTTAAACATGATGCACACATGACTAGCTAGCCCAGAGCAAACCAGAACTAGGGATGTGACAACTCACCCCCACTAAACAAGAATCTCGTCCCGAGATTCAAGACGTGAGGTAAGAAGACAAAGGGGGCACAAACTATCACGGTCTTCACGATCTAGGTTGCACTTCATAGGAACATTGACACGATCACCATCTTTGTCTCGATGTCTTGCTCTGAGAACTCCATCCAACACGATAACGGGAAGAAAAGAAACTATCGAAGAATCGATCTTCTCGAAGATCGAGCAACCGACGATTAACTCACAGAATGAGACATAGCGACATCTTTCGAGATGAGACATGATACACACATCAAGAATGATGGAAATGAGCATATGACAAAGTTTAAATAGGTAGCTGAATTCCCACACCTAGGAGGGTGGTGAACGGTGTCAACATAGCAAGGAGTTGGGTTGCCATGATACCACAACGAGACAACTTAAGGAAGGTGACTCGCAGAAATATTCCCTTAAGTGGCAAAAAGAATTACTTTTGATTCAGAGATCATTGACACTCTTTATACCAGCCTAAGGCAAACCACAACAATCGTTTGGCGGAGTACGAAGGGATGGCATACCCGGACTAGAATGGATGATGTGGACTACCTTGTTGAAGACAACACAATGGATGATTTTTGCTTATCATCTGGAATGGATGGGACCCATGGTAGGACCACTTCTGAAGATGATCCTGAACAACAATTGCTGAGAAGGGCAGTCCATGGGAGATTGACACAATGGCGGTGCAAGCTGGGAACAAAATGCAACTGTTGGGAATGTGCCAACCATCATATCTGCCTGAGATTCAGATCTGATTGGTGATAGGATACTTCAGACTCAGCATGTCTGAAAACAAAGTTTGCAACACAATCGACGAGATGATGTTGCGAGATTCTCGGGAAATGAACTACGATAGTAAGCTCCAAAACATGAGTTGGTTCTGCTACACACATGTGAACACGCTGTCCAAGACAAGCATGACCACGTAGTAGTGTGATAATAAAACACTACCGAGTTCTGGTAGGGAACCATCATTGAGGATATCGAAGTCCTTCTATAAGCCCGGGTTACCTCTTAGGAAGGAGCTTCTTCTCCTTGAACAATTCAATCAGTGGCTTGGTGTGCTAGGGAATACATATGGGATGAAGATGATCAGTCTATCAGACCATAGAATACTTCGCACATGCATGACTGACTTGGGATGATTCCAGAGGAAGCAAAAACAAGCTTTCTCGAATTCACGGCGACAACTTGCATCGATTGCACATGAACTTAGAGGAAGTCATTACTTCCATCCAAACATATACTTCATGAACGGGGCATGAAGAAAATGCTTACACAAGTTTCCAACACTAGCTGGATGTTCAACACAAATCATGGACGAGACAAAATGCTGCTGATGGGCTCAACAGCGATTCATCAGAATTTCCATATCACTGGACTTCCACCATTATGTGAACAAGGCGATAGCATTGGTCAGACCAAAAGATGTAATGGTGTATGCTCAAGGGATCAACCATGAGTAAGACAACATTACGAACATCATTGGTTCTGGCTTGATTTGATGATAGCCCATACTCAAATCAAAGTTTTGACAAGGCAATAGATCCAACAACAGATCACGAGGACCAATCAATGGAGATATTATATTTCTTCAACGCACACACACAAAAAGATATCCCTTAACATGGACTAAGTCAGACAAGCTTTTATCTTCCAACTCTCCAAGTTGTTGTCTAGCTCAACCAACTAGCTCAGGGATATGCAACACAGATTCTTGGACAAGGGGTGGTTTATAAGAATCCAACTTGATCACGAACTCAACATAGCAGTCAGGTGACAACCTGGTGATACTTCCGAGAAGATATTTGGAAAATCACGAACCACCAATATGTCACTAAGCTCAAGAATAATCTTGCTTTTTAGGGCAAGATGATATGATCGAAAGAGTGAGGCATTGAATAATCCTAACTTATTGATCGAAGAGTGCACTAGAATGAGGACAAGGTAGCATGATCAATATTAGGATGATGATTTAATAACCAACACGCTAAGAATGAGAATATTGTCCATTAACTACCAAGCAACGGAGTTGCTAGGAGTATTGATTTCACACATCATGGTTCACTTGTCGGCATTCCGGTTGTGGCAACACGAGACCGAGGAATGAAAAATGATGGAAAGAAGTATCACTGCGCCAAATATTCATGAGGGATGGTGCAGTTCTCATGACAATCCTGACATAAAGGGGGTGATACTCTAGGGTAGAACAGAATCAAAAGCTGGATTGGCATTTTGATCTGCGGAATACAACTGCTTTGACCCAATCCTAGAGATGGACAAGGTACTAGAGTTTGTTTGTCCTAGTCGTTCTAAAATAGAATGGCTTGACGGACCACAAGAATAATAAGCATCGATAACACGGATGCACAATTACTCCTGGCTATCAATGGGTAGACAATGGTCGGATAATAAATGAAGAGGGACAACTCAAGGGGACATATATCTTTCTGAGTTGTGGATGCCTAGATTAATATGTCGAACCAAGTTCAATAGGTTTCTTCCAGATAACCCATGCAGAAAGGTAGAACTGGCAGAATCGCAATTATGAATGGAGAACTCCTCAAGAGTACTCTGATTGTGATATTTTGGTTCGAATAACATCTGCATTAATGGTTCATGGTATTTGGAAGAAGGAAATACCACGGACCTCGAGGACTGTTGCAAGGTTACTAATATCTTAAGAGAACTAGCAAATACTAACAACATGAAGTAGGGTGATTCTCGGGTTCAAAAACCCAGGAGTAGAATACCTACTACTAAATGGCATCACGGGATGATTTCGAGAATGGTGGCCAGAATCATCACACCGGAACACAAAACATGGCTAGGATACTAGGTGACTCCCTAAAACACCTAGGGTCATAATAATAGCTCCAACATATATGTCGAGGCAACAGAGTACCTCAACTCACCGATAGTATGATTAATCTGGCCCAAATGGACATCAGGAACAGGAGGAAGGGGTTTGCAAATGCATCAGACTACTTAGAAACCTGGGATGACTCGGATAGCATAACGGCTGTAACTGCTCAAAAGATTTGAGACATCCTGCAAAATGGTGGCATAACCACTCAACAACACAATATCAAGGTTCCGAGATCAACTGTCAACATACGGAGGTAGTAGGAACGGAACTAAGGCTTGAAACTATCAATTCTATAAGTCTATGGATTAGAAACACGTCATCCTGATAGGTAGATGGGAAGGCCTAGTTCTTAATCCCCGTAGAAAAGAAGAGGTTGACTCAGATCAGAAGGACATAAGGTGAAGGAGTAAAAAGAGCCTTACGTTCCCTTCCACAATCAATTCCCCTACATAACTAAAGCATTTCTAGACACAACTTCGACCAGTTTTACTTGGTAATCCTACAGGAAGTCAGGCTCTGATACCAAAGCTGTCAGGACCCCGATTCCAAGTCACATCGATCTAGCCGGTAGCACCTCATATCACTTTGCGGCCTCACGCATGGTATTCCCATGGGTGTCGCCTTACCATGGCCCGGGACCGTTTGCGCCTTTTGGCTCACGTATATGATAGTGTCGCTAGCATCCATATGACAGAGAACCCGGGCCGACATGGCTAGTCATGAACCCAAAGCGGCAGCAACCTATGGGGACAGGCATACATGAATCACATCAAGCATGTCGGTCAGCAGCGTGTGAATCCAAGCTGTAGAACTGGGCTAACGGGACTCCAGGAACCCGGGCTGTAGCAGGCTAGGCAGGACTTCGGATGTCACCGCATGACATTTCCCTGAAGGGACAGACACAGGAACAAAGTGAAACACAAGCTGGCCAGTCAAGTGTCCTGAGCAGTAGTGCTGGGCTAGCAGGACTCCTGTGAACCGGGCTGTAGCGGACTACTATGGCTCATGGAAGCACTAAACAACATTTCCCCATAAGAGAGGCTGCCAAGGATAAACAACTAGATTGTCGGATCCCACACATACCAAGCATTTCAATCATACACACAATATGCTCGATATGTGTAAATACAACATGGCATCACAACATAACTCTATGACTCAAATATTTATTCATTAAGCTCCAAGGAGCGAGATATTACAAACATGGGTCTCATGACCCAACATTCAGAGCATACAAGTCAAGGCACATGCAGAAGCTTAACATGTCTGGGTATAGACATCTACAAATGGAAAAGGCTGAGAAGCCTGACTATCTACCAGATCCTGCCGAGGCCACAAGATCGTAGCTGAGGTATCAAGCTAAACGTCGAAGTCCACATGGAACTACTAGAGAGACTTAAGTCTCTCTACAAAACATAAATTAAGCAAACGTGAGTACAAATGTACCCAGCAAGACTTACATCAGAACTAACTACATATGCATCGGTATCAACAGGGGTGGTGGTGGAGTTTAACTGCAGCAAGCCAGCTTTGACTCGGTGGCTATCTTAAACTACGACTGCAAGTAACTCTTTTGAGGTGGCGCACACGAGTCTACATATTCACCAATCAATACACCACTATGGATCCGCTCCCGTCTACCTATGAGAACGCCATCCGTAACACTCACACTTATCTTGCAATTTTAGAGTTTCCACTTCCACTTGTCTATGAACTGTTATAGGCAACCCAGAAGTCCTTTACCATGGACGCGGCTATTCGAATAGTTTTATACCCTGCAGGGGTGTACTTCGTCACACATGTTTCCACCACTTAGCGTCTGCACATGACCTGTGCTCGGCAGACTTCAAGCGAAAGCCGACGTGGGTGTAGACCACGACCTGACTAACCGCACAAGTCTCTAGTCCAGGTTTATCGCGTATTCGGGTTCCATCCGCAAGGAAATCCGGCCGGGGTGTCCTCAACGGCCCCAAACAATGTGTACAGGGTCCCGAGACGCCAAACGGGCACCCGGCATACCCGGCCACGGTGTATCTACTGCATCATAGCCCACCCCTAGGGTCAGCGCTACACATGGCCGCCAACACATAACCTATAAACACCAGAAACTAGTTGCAACTCCTAGACAGAGGACGAGAGGGGTTAGTAAGTCGAGTGGGGTCATATTTCAGGGCCCAATGTGTGGTAGTAGTTGTTTCATGGATCACAAACACAGAACTCAGTTCCTAAGGATGGTTTCAATGAGAAAACCCACCATGTACTCCTACATGGCCTCTCACCGCTACATTTACCAAATCGTGTTCACACCTTAGCTCACACACAGTAGGACATGTTCACACACCTCCGATTCATCCCCGATGAATCAGACCTGACACAACTCTATGCAATAGCAGGCACGACAAACAAGCATGAATGAGTAGGCACATCAGCGCTCAAACAACTCCTACTAATGCTAGTGGGTTTCATCTACTTACTATGGCAATGACAGGTCATGAAGAGGATAAGGGGTTCAACTACCGCAGCAAGTAACAGTTGAACCGTTGTTGTCCTAATGCAGTAAAAGAGAGCAGGAGCGAGAGAGTGGGATTGTATCGGAATGAACAAGGGGATTTTGCTTGCCTGTCACTTCTGAAGATATCATTGGGTCTTCATCAGTGTCAACGATCACAGCGTCGGTACAACGTCTATCGAGAGGGGACAACCACCGGCAACAGAGAAGGAACACAATCAATGCAATGCACAACATGATGCATGATAATGACATGGCAATATGTTGTTGATCGAGCTAATGCAACTAGCAACACAATTAAATGAAGTTGGTTTGAACTCAAAGTTCAAATTCAAACTCCACATGTGGTTATTTAAATACCATTCATTTGATTTGTCCTAAACAGTGGCCTTAAGTTGTTCTAACATGTATGAAAATGGTACAGATGGATAGATTGGATTTTTTTGATAATTTTTCATATATAATTTATTTCATTTGGAGCTACGGTTTAATTTCTATGATTTTTAGAAGTTTTGGGCATTTTCTGGAATTTACTGATTATTAATAAATCCAGAAAATGTAGTACTGCATCAGCATTGGGTCATGCTGACGTCAGCAGGTCAACAGGAGCTGTCCAAGTCAAACCTAGTGCCCACTGGTGCTACCTAGGTCAGTGACCCAGTGCTACCTAGGTCACAGACAGGTGGGGTCGGGTCAACGCCCACATCAGCATAGTCAAAGCTGACACGTGGGCCCACTGTAACTAGATTAATCTTAATCTTGCTTAGTTAGCCGGTTAGTTAGGTAGTGGGGCCCGACTGTCTGTGTCCCAGGGTGTTACTAACTGCGTCATTAACCTAAACTAATCTGCCACGTCACATCGCCGGAGTTACGCCGGCGGCTACCAAAACGCGGCGGAGATACACTGGGTTGGGTCGGGTTTTGCCCACGGTCAACCAAATCGACCGTGGTTTGGGCCTACGCGTAGGTGGGACTTGCGCGCATCTGGTAGGGAAAACGGAAAGGGCTGGGGTGGAGCGAGCTTGCCGGAGTCAAGCTCGTAGGGGCGGCCGGCGTTTGGGTGTTGAGCGAGATGGGGCTATAGAACACGGGGAGATGGATGGGTGTGTGCGTTATGCTCAGGGGAGTGCAGTCAGTTTGGTGGTAAGCTCAGACGCATGCTTGCATGGTCGTAGTCGCAGTGGCGACATGACCGGCGGCGAGGAGCTGTCGTCTCCGATGGCCACGGTGGCTAGAAGGCGCTGACGAGCACGGGGAGAGAGGGGAAAGAGGCAGGGGCTCACGACGAATCTAGCAAAGGCAACGGCGAGGCCAGGGAGAGACTGAAGCTCGCGAATCCCTGAAGAGTTCTTCGGTGGCCAGAGGTTGAAGATGATTTCGGAGACGATGCTGCAGGGCTTTCGGCGGGGCGCGACTCGGTGGAGAGGAAGAGGGGGTCGAGGTGGAGCCTTTGGGCCGGTCAGACAAGCGAGGGGGTGGCGGTGGCTACGGCAACGACGAGCGGCGGCGATGTGCACGCTCGGTGGTCGCTTGGGAGAGAGGCAGAGGAGGGGAGAGTGCTCGAGGGGGAGAGAGGAGAGGTGCAGGCGGTCGAGGGGAAGTGTGTGGCGCTCGGGGCCGTCTCCAGCAGCGAGCAAGCAGGCAGGAGGTGGTCGTGCGCGTGCCGGCGTGCAGTGGCCACGCACCTTAGTCCTTCTGGTAGAAGAAGGAGAAGACACGGGAGCCCCTGATGGGCTGGGCCGCCAGATGGGCCACCAGGTAGGCTAGAAGGCCAGGTAAGTTGGCCCAGGTAGTTCTCTCTCCCTCTCTGGTTCCATTTTGTTTTTCTTTTCCTATTTTCTTTCCTTTGTTCTGATTTAGTTTAGCCAGTAAATCATTTTAATAAATTCTGTAGGTTATTATATGGCTTGCTAAAATATACACAAAGCCACTCACAAACTTCCAGAACTATTGGAGTTATATTTAATATAAATTAAATATAAATCCAAAGCAAATAATTATTGGGTTAATACAAATGGCCAAAATAAATGTTTCTGAGCTCCTAAAAATATTGGTTGGAATTTTCACTCTGGCCAATATTATTAGAGAAAAACAGGAACATTTTCTTGGGCCAAATTGAAGCAATTTTTATGTTGATTATTTTCAAAATGATTCTGAGGCTTTCACAAATCCCCATTTAAAATTCATTGAATTTTAAACATGATGCACACATGACTAGCTAGCCCAGAGCAAACCAGAACTAGGGATGTGACAGGTTGGCATAGACCCTGGTTACCCAGGGGGCACCGGACATCGCCCAGTTTGGACCAACACTCAGAGGACCACTGGCTCGGGGGGGTTAAAATAAAGATGACCCTCGGGTTTGCAAAACCCAAGGGAAAAGGCTTTGGTTGGCAAATGTAAAACCAAGGTTGGGCCTTGCTGGAGGAGTTTTATTCAAGGCGAACTGTCAAGGGGGTCCCATAACCCCAAGCTCGTAAGGAACGCAAAATCAAGGAACATAACACCGGTATGACGGAAACTAAGGCGGCAAGATGGTACAAAACACCCAGCAAAAGGCCAAGCCTTCCACCCTTTTCCAAGTATATAGATGCATTAGTTAAAATAAGAGATAATGTGATATCCCAACATCTCCATGTTCCAACATGGAACAACCTGCCAAGCACGTGCAACTAGCAATGCTATAAGAGGGGCTTAGGAAAAGCGGTAACTTAGCCAAACAACGGTTTGCTAGGAAGGTGGATTAGAGGCTTGTCATGGAAATATGGGATGCATGATATAACAAGTGGTAGGTAGCGCGACATAGCGATAGAACGAACAACTAGCAAAGCAAAGATAGAAGTGATATCGAGGGTAATGGTCATCTTGCCTCCAAAGTTCTCTGAGTTGTTGAAATCTTGATCCTCGTTAGCATACTCAACAGGTTCCTCGTTCACATACTTGTCTCTCAGATCTACTCAAAGAAAGAACAAAAGTAACAGAACAACAATCAATCACGGTGCAATGCACAAGCAACATGATGCAAGACATGTCACGGAATGCAAGATATGATGTGCAATGCATATGGGTACTCGGGAAGGAAAAAGATGAATGAGACGTCAACTTGTCAAAACAAGTTTGCCGCTGGAAAGATGAGGTGATTTCGGTCGAAATCGATATAAGGATCACCGGAAACGGATGCACGGTTTGCAAATGGCAAGCAAAACAAGAATGATGCAAATCTGCGCTTAACAGCATCATAGCACTTAGAATGCAACAAGAAACTACACTATAGAACTCCAACCTGGCAACAAAGCACATAGTCAGAAAGTACACATGAAGCTCTACAAAACATGAACACTGAACTCCTTCTAGTTCTCACTAGAACAAGCTCAAAATAGCATGGCAAAAATGCAAATGATATCAACTTCACAGACTTAGAGAAAATACTAATCATGTCAAAAGAACATCATGCAGCAATGTTTAGAGCTTGCAAACAACATGCTACAGGAACATATCATGGCAAACAAAGGCATGGCATGCTAGTATTAAAGGTATAGAACAAAACTCCCTTACTGAACTTTAACCAAGGATGCATGGAAAATAATGTGGCACCCATGCAAACATGGCAAGTTATATGAACAGTTTCAGACAGTGGAAAAACATGACATGCCATAAACAGATTCATTATAACAACTTTGCAAGCTCAATTTACTCACCACAAGGTGTTTCATGGCATGACAAGGTAACCAACATGAATTAGACATATTCAAGAAGCTAAGCATGGCAAGAGCAAGTTCATAGCACAAATGGATCGCTAGCAACAGCCATGGTAAGATTGAAACTCATGTTAACAATCTGCTAGGAACAATATTTAGCAAAAGTAGAGCAAGAAAATGACATGCTATATTAGTCTATAATTGCAACCAAAGGCATGAATGGATAGAGAAACACCACATCTACAAAACATGCTTACTAAACTATCTCAAAATATGCATGTATCTCATGGTAGCAACAAGTTTACATGGCATCATAATGTAAGAGGAAAAGAACTTAGTAGAATAACAAAGTGTCCAAAATCAGCAACACTATGGTGCCTACTTTGCATGCTAGTAACCACATAGATCACAAAAATACAAGACTTGCACCACTGTAAGGATCATAAAACATGTAGACATCATGCTCATAGGATGCACACACAAAAATCCATGAAAATGACAAATCATCTAGTTCTATTAAATTCCAGCAGACAACATCATATAGCACTTTTGCAACGATGGTAATGGCATCAATATGGACAGTAACATGCATGCAAATGGCACTAACATGAAGAGCATGACGAGGCAAACATTTTGATATATCATATGCACAAATTGAAGTCACGGGCATGGAGATATAGCATGGTTAACAGGGCATCACAATATAAGAATTTCAGGACTTACAAAATATTACAACCTCAAAGAATCGGGACGGAGCGGTGCGGGATGCAGAGATCCGGGGAGGGGGCGTGTTTGGAACGAGGGATTGGTGGATCTCATCCCGATCCGGCCGGAATAACTCCGGCGACGACTCCGGTGAGGAGGAACTCCGGCGATGGCGAGGGGGCCGCAGAACGACACTGGAGACGGCGGGAAAGCCCGATCCGGCGAGATAGTGGCAAGCTCCGGCGCGGGGCGGCGCCGGCGAAGATCGACGATGGCGAGGCGGCACACGAGTTGCAGTGGCACGTGGGCATTGGGAAGTGGTTGGCGACGGGGATCCGGCGGACGGCGCGTGCACGAGATGCGGCAGCGGCGGTGGAGCGGCGGCGTGATGGCGGAGGGTGTGCGGCATGGTGGCGAGTTCAGGGTGGCGCGGCGACTAGGTGTCGGCGTGAGGCGAGGAGGCGGAGGCACGGGGATCTGGCGAGGTGCGAGCGAGGGGGCGCTTCTCAAGCCCCGCGTGGGCCCCGCGCGGGCGCGGGCAGGCTGGCCGTGGGCCACGCGGGCCACAGCGGCGCAGGGCGGTGTAGGGACAGGTGGCGCACGTCGATTGGGTGTGGGGCGGTGGCGAACATGTCCGGAGTGGTGGTGGATGTGTCCAGTGGCACGAGGAGGAAGAAGACTAGGGTTCATCCGCGAATTTTGGGGAAGGGGACTTATTTATGGGTAGAGGGAGCTAGGAGAGTTTAAATGAGGTGCGGTTTTCGCCCACACAATCATGATCCCACAACGAAGAGCATGGAGGGGGTTTAGATGGGCTAGTGGGATGTTTTGGAGGGATGTTGGGCTGCAACAAGAGAGAGGCTTTTACGGTTAACCGTTGGGGCATCAAAGGACCTCCAAATGGAACGAAATTTGACAGGAGGCCTACCGGTGATGTACCAAGGCCACTCGACAAATCTCGACCCATTCCAAGAACATTTTTCTCCCGCTCATGAAACGAGATTAAAGGGGTACAACGGGTGCATGTGGGAGTGTCAGATTGCGAAACGGACAACGAGGAAAATGACCGGATGCATGAGACGAACATGAATGCAAATGTGATGCACATGATGACATGAGATGAAATGCATGACATGAACAAAATGCAAAACAAAGACAAAAACCCAACCACGAAGGGAATATCATACCACATAGCTAAAAATGGCAAGAGTCGGAGTTACAATTATGGAAAGTTACATCCGGGGCGTTACATGTGTCTGGGCACTCGTGAGCCAGCGCGGGACTAACGAGGCCCTACCTCAAGGAAGGTTGCACCTAGTCTTGGTGCCTGATAGCTGTGATGGCCTTGTGAGATGGTTAAGTAACCTGCGCCAGACGAATCTCCTGAGGTGATCACATGAGAAGGCCAAACACCAACAACCCCAGGAGGTGACGTGAACGGGGCCGGCCCGCCAAACAGAGCTCAACTGTTGGGTTTATTGACGCTGCAGGATGAACCCGAGCACAGACGTCGTGCCTAGTCTTCTCGTGCGAAAGATCCTGAAGAAAGACGACCGGTGCGCGGCTCCCGTGGTGGCGAGGCACCGGGTCACGCGCCCTGGCTTGACCGTCTGTGATTAGGTCATGCGAGAACAAGGTACCAAGGGCCATGGGAGGTGACGTACACGGGAGCTGGCCCACAAGCCAGAGCTCAGCCTCTTGGGTTTGGCGACGCTGTAGGGACGGACCCGAGCACATACGCCGTGCCAGTCCTTAATCATGAGGCAGTCGTGGGTGGACTTGCAAGGGCGCACGACGTTCATGGTATCGAGGTACCGAACAGGAAGGTAACAATCATAAGGTAAATCTAGCAAGGAGGCAAGCTAGCTTAGATAGATGCAAGAACGATACATGCCCCCGTGACAGACCCAAGCAGCCTGGGGATGATGCAGCCCCAGGGGTGCCCCCAACTGAGTAAGCTAAAGATGCAAAAGGATATGTGTCGCAGGGATAGGCCCGTGCGACCTGGGGATGATGTAGCCTAAGGGGCTCCGCCAACTAAAATGAACCAGAAAGTGTGACCTGGTACCATTGCCGACGAGGTGTTGGAGTAGCTGAAGATGCGCGCTGAAGAGGCTGCTCTTCACGAGCCGCCAGGGCCCTGAGCCTCATGAGACCTAGGGGGCCCAAGTGGCTCCTGAAGAACTGTCACTGCCTCCGCCAAGGCAGCGTGATGCCTGGCCTCCTGAGCCGCTAGAATGCTCCGCAAGTGGCGCTGGTAGGTGACAGCAAGGTTCTGCAGGCTGTAAGACATGCAAAAGTAGCTGTGAGTGGGACCCTCGCACCAACCAATGCTTGATGGCCAGAAGAACCCCTGAGATGCGGCCCTGTTGAGCCCTGGAATGTCAACGCAGAGGCGCAGCTCGTCGCCCTCACCAGGACGCGGAGCTACGCCAGGTGGTGGGTGGCGGTCGCCGCGTATGGCTCTTGCCCCTTGAAGCTCCTCGGTCGCCTTGGTGATGAACTCCTGAGCACTTGGCCTTCCACGCCTTGTGCCCTTTGGTGGGAAGCATGCGGCAAAGCATGCCTCCACATGGTGCTTGAGCGCCTCCCTCGTGATGTTGGATAGGTCTGAGGCCCTCAAGAAGAGAGCCCCCGAGCCCAGCCTGAGGACGGCGCCGGGCGCGCCTTCCTATGCGAGGGAGGGAGGCGCCCCATCTGCGGGCGCAGGTCCTGAGGTGGTGCCACTGGAGACGCCACTCTCCTGAGGTCCCTGGTGGAGCAGCTGCTTCTTCTTCTTGGAAATGGCCTCAGGGGGGAATACGACACCTTCGTTGTCTGGGTCTTCGGCCGCCACAGCCTGGTAAGTGCGCTCGAGGGAGCACAACACATCCTTCAATTCGCAGGCGACCGAGATGACACCGCTGCTCCCTGGCATCTTGAGGACGTTTGTAGCCGTGGTGGGTCACTACCACAAAATTGGCCAAGGCTGGATATCCAAGGATGGCGTTGCACGACAGGCGGATGTGGGCAACGTCGAAGTCGATAAGCTCGGTGCGGTAGTTGTCACGTGTGCCGAAGGTGGTTGGGAGGCAGACCTGCCCTATCAGGGTGCTAGAGCCGTTGGTCACTCCTGAGAAGGGCTTAGTAGGCTGCAACTGATCATATGGCACTTGGAGGCGGCCGAATATCTCGACAGACATGATGTTGAGCCCTTCGCCACCGTCGATGAGTGTCTTGGTGACTTGGACGTTGCTAATGATGGGTGAGCAAAGCATCGGAAGGGCACCGACAGTTCCTGCGCACTTGAGCTGGTTTGACGAGCTGAAGGTAATGGCACACTTGGACCACCTGAGCGGGCGCGTGGCCTCGAGCCTGGGAGAGCCGCGTTCACCTCGCGGGGCGAACTGCTTGAAGATGCGCTAGGAGGCCGGGGCCTGGGCGCCATCTTGGATGCAGGCGATGGCGCGCGACTCTTGGAAGCCCCCAGCCCCCTTGTCTTGATGATGGTCAGGAGGGAGGCCAGCCTTGCCCTGAGGTCGCTCCTGACGAGGCTGGTCCCTCCAGGTGCCACACGAGACTTGTCCTGCTAGCGGTCCTCACGAGGCTGGTCACGCCACTCCTGGCGAGGGCCTCGGTCGTCCCAGTGTCCTCCACTTTGTCCTCCTCCTTGGTCGTAGCCTCGGTTGTTGTGCTCGGGGCGTCAACCGAAACGCCCATCGCGGATGGCCCCGAGCTCTTGACAGTCATTAGAGTTGTGGCTATGCATGTTGTGGAAGGTGCAGAATGGACGGCTGTCCTTTGAAGACTCCTGGTGGTCGCGCCCGCACTTCATCTCTGGCTCGGCCGCAAGCACGACCGCTCCCTTATGCTTCACATCCTTGGCTTTGGCTTTCTTGTCTTCTGGGTCGGTAGCAGGGTGTTCGAGGAGAGAGAGACGCCCCTCCTCGGCTCTTGCACACTTGGTTGCCATGTTGAACAACTCTAGAGCCATGCATAGGTCTTCGTGGATGGCGAGCTCCTCCTTCATCTTGACGTCGCGGACTCTACCGGAGAACACGAAGATGATGGCCTTGTCCGTCACCTTCAGGATCTTGAGGCGAACTCTGTTGAAGCTCTAGATGTATTTCTGCAGGGTTTCCCCTGGCTGCTGCTTAATGCGCCACAAGTCACCTGCGGCGAGGGGGTGGTCGCGAGTTCCCTGGGAGTTGGCGACGAAGCACTCGCGCATCTCGCGCCAGGAGGATTTCGATCACGCGGGCAGGTCCATGAGCCATGAGCGCGCACCATCCTTGAGGGCCATGGGAAACCAGTTCGCCATGACCCGACAAGGTCACCTGTAGTAGGAGGCGGGCGAGGCAGTGAGAGGGATGGGGCGGGAGAGCCCCCAGCGGCACTGACGAGCTCGGCGATGCAGTCCAGCCAGTCGTCGTAGAGGTCGTCGATGGGGCGGTAGCGTAGGAGCTTGCGTGCCATGAGCAGCACAGCCTGCGCGTCCGTGGGCGCGCGACGTGCATGGGATGACGAGCCGGCCGGAGTCAGTGACAAGGTGGCGGTGCGTCCGTCCCGCCGCACAGAGGGGTGCAGCGACGAAGCCTGCTGCTCTTTCGCCACCGGGCCGGTGGCAGCATTGGCAGGAGGCGATGGAGAGCGACGGGGAGGCCCGCCGACCGGCACCATTTGGGTGATGCGAGCATTGAGAGCGGCTCGGCCTCGGCGCGAGCTCGACATGCATCAGCCATGAAATCGGCGGAGCAGTGGAGCGTGGACCGTTGGAGGAAAGCTTCGGCTCACCCCCTATCTGGCGCGCCAAATGTCGGATCTTGGGTTCTGGCAAACACTTGAAGTTCGAACACTGCGGTGCGCATGAAGTATTCCTCCACTCTAGTTGTCTCGCTCGATGATCCCACGGCCTAGCTCGATGAACCCGAGGAACATGAGACACGGAGGTTTATAATTGTTCGGGCCACCATTGTGGTGTAATACCCTACTCCAGTGTGGTGGTGGTGGATTGCACCAAGGGCTAGTGATGAACTAGTACAATGGATGAACTGCCTCCTGAGGAAAGGTGTTCTTGAGCTCGATGAGCTGGTGTGTGTGACGATGGTGTCAATGATCCGTCCTTTGCTACGGTGGTGGCTAGCCCTATTTATAGAGGCCCTGGTCGTCTTCCCAAATGTTAGGTAGGAAGGGATCCAACAACAGGCATGTTTGAAGGGGGACAACTAGTACAAGCTATCCTAACAAAAGGTGGTCTTCGCCTGCCAAAGGCTCTAGTGGTGATGCTGCCGTGGGCTTCGGGATGACCTCCGTCCTGTCGTCCTGCTGGCCTTGGTCTCGTTGCACCAATAAGGAAACCTTTGCCTGATGCCTCGGGACTGCTCGCCTGCGCCTGCCTCTTTAGCACCAAATAGGAAACTGGTACACTGCGCCCTCTGGCGCCCGCCTGGCCTTGGTCATCATGGCTCACGTCACGTGAACCTCGTGAGGTGACACTTGCATAGATATCTCCACTCCTCGAGAGCCAGCCTAGTGAGGCTGCCGCCATGGAGGTCTTGGCGTCGTCCACCTCACGAGGCTTGACCCCTAGCAAGGGTCTTGAGTTGCAGCTGCAGATGATGGGTCGTACCTGGCCACTGGTGGAGCCACGCCGTGGGCCGCAGGTAGGCAAGTCTGGGTACCCCCGTTCCCAGGACGTCGACACCATTGTTGTTGTTGCTAATGCTACTATTTTGACTGACTTTGTTATACTTGAGATGCCCGAGGACGACAACATGTCAATTATCCTTGGTAGACCCTTCCTGAATACTGCAGGGGCTGTTATTGATTGCAATAAAAGCAGAGTCACTTTTCATATCAATGGTAATGAGCATACAGTGCATTTTCCGAAGAAACAATTCCAAGTGAATGTTGTTAGTGTTTTTGAAAAATCTCCGGCAATCACTATTGGAAATTCTCAAATACCTGTACCTACTGTCAAAAAGAAATATGAAATGCTTATTGTTGGGGTCATTCATATCCCCATTGAGGTAACTTAGCGATTTATGAACGTTCTTCGATTTCATGCTAACTAAAAGTGGTTGTTAATAAGACTTGATCAAACTTATTAATGAATCTTTTTTGAGCGATATGAACTTGATGAATTTAGTAAGCACTACCTTCCGTCTCTACTTTTTTCTGTTTTTATTAGTTAAATAAAACAAAATGCCATGTTTGGTCTGTTTTCTGAATTTCCCGTGCAATAAAAAATGACCCAAAAATAAAAGTTCTCGGAATGCTCTGAAAATTTAATACGAGTTTTTCTGAATATTTAAGAATTTCTGGTGCAAATAATATTAGAGGGAGGTGCACCAGGTGGGCACAACCTACCTGGGCGCGCCAGGACCCCCAGGCGCGCCCTGGTGGGTTGTGGTCCTCATGTGGGCCCCCTCACTTACCTCTTTACACCACATCATCACTTACCTCCAGGAAAAAATTCCCCATAACTCTCTCTCTCTCTCTCTCTCTCTCTCTTGTGTTCTTGCTCTCAAGCCCGCTGATTTCTATCTCTTTGCTCGAAGCCCTGTTTCTGAAACTGTTTCGGGGGATTATTGCTTGGTATGTCACTCCACCGTTTGTCCAATTAGTTTTTGTTTTAGTGGTTTATATTTTGAATAATTAGCTACTCTTGGTGCTGCTGTAGATGAGCTTGCATGTTGAATTCTTAGAGTTCTAAGTAGTTTGAATGCTTGCTATGGCCTCTAATGTATCCCTATGAGTAGTTGCTATCAATTTTGCGAAGTTTTGATGATAAAAATTTGTGCACTAAAAATTTCAGAATTTTTGTTCATAGGAAAACCATGAATATCTTTAGGAAGTTTGGCTCCAAGCAGAATTCCAATGGTGTTATTGGGGAGTCAGCTGACAGTGCTCTCCATCCTCGGAGGTTAGCTGAACTACGGCCGTGTGTATGGCCGCACACCCCATTCATGGAAGAGGCTGGAATCCTTCAGGAGTTCACACAATATGCTGCTAATGTCGGCCTCACCGCCTTCATCGCAGCTTAATGTGAACCGTAGCATCTCCTAACAAACACCTTTGTTCAAAGTTTTAATTTATTTCCTAGGAATAATTCTGCTGAGGTGCTGTTTAATTTATATGCTGAAACCCGTCAGATACCACTTACTAAATTTTGTAACATATGCATGATCCCTTCTGATGGGAGTTTAGTTGAGCCTAGGCCGGCAGAGTTTGAGGCCTTTTTTATCAAACCTTGATAGTGGGAGATGAGAGAGGGGTGTCTGCTATCACTGCCACTGGCTTGCATTTTCCTGTTGTTCACTACTTTGCTCTTGTAATTGCAAAATGCTTGCTCACTAGAGAGAAGGTGGGTGCGCACAGCTAACCAGACCTTGTTGTTTTGCATCGTGTATTAGAGGGCGACAACACTTATAGCTTGGGAGCTATTATGGCACGTTGCCTCCACATTAGTAAGTCCAAGGGTAAAATACATGGTGGGATTTTTGCTACTCGTTTGGCGGCTCACTTCAATGTTCAGATACGCCTTCATAATTACCCTTTGACCAAGGTTTACCTAGGTTGCGCAGCCATGGAACACCACCATTTTATTGCACGAGATTACCCTGACATCCCTATTCCTTATAACTTAGTTTTTAGCATTGAAACTTGTGATATTATTCCATTGCCTACTCCTGCTTTGTTTGATCCTGTTGCCAGGGGTGGATATAGGATTATGCCTGCGGACATCATCGCCTACCAGAATGATCAGGCTGCTGCAGAGGAGGAGGAAGAGCCTCAGAAGTGGGATCAGTGGATGCCCGCTCCTCAGTACCCCAACTACTATCTAGGCTTCTGATTGATTACCAAGTTAGGCCAAAAGCCTAAGCTTGGGGAGTACGTGTTTCTCACTAACATTACATTCATGTTCACTTATTTAATCTGTCAGTGCTCACACTTTTTTCATTGTATAATCCATGCTTTATTTTATTTTATTTTCTTGATTTCTTCTTGTGTGTTCGAAAGACCTCACAAAAACAAAAAAAATTAGTTATAGTTAGTTTACTTTCTATGCATGCTTAGTTGTAATATTAAAAAGAAAACCCAAAAAGATTTCCTTGTTCCCCTTTTGCTTGTTGGGAGCTTCCTCCTCTAAATAGTTTTTCTCGTTTTTGCTTTCCCCTTTCATTTTCTTGTTCAAGAAAATCAAAAAAACCCAAAAATATTTTCAGTGTGTTTCTCTGAATTTCTTTTCTTTTTATTCGAGTTGTACCGAGGAGAAGACCATGATCAAAATGTTGAGTGGCTCTCATATGAATAACTGTTGAACTAATAAAGAGCCCATTTTACCTTGTCTTCTCCTATTGCATAAAATGTTTTGCAGATTCTAGCTTAGTCCATGGCACTCTTGCACTGTTATTATTTTCATGTTATTTGGTCGTGCAAGTGAAAGGCAATAATGACGATATTCGATGAATTGGTCGTGGCAGAGAGAAAAGGCTATGAACTCGACTTGTTCTGTTTGTGTAAATATGTTTAACCTAGTATCCATGATTCAGCCCATTATGATTAAACATTTTGGCAATGACAATTAGAGATTATAGTTTCTCATGCCATGCATAAGTAGCTAGGAGTGTATAATGATTTATCTTGGATACCAACATTGCATTAAAATGATTGTGATGTAGTATGATGATATTGTATTCTCCTCTGAATGTTCGAGTGGCTTGACTTGGCACATGTTCATGAATGTAGTTGAATCAAAACCAACATATCCTCTATGATATTTATGTTCATGGTGTCCATATCCTACTCATGCTAGTGTCCAATGTTACTTATGCATAATGCATGTTTATGACCATTGTTGCTCTCTAGGTGGCCGCTTCTCAATCTATTTTCTAGCCTTCACCTGTACTAAGTGGGAATTCTACTTATACATCAAAAACCTTGAACCCAAAGTTATTCTAGATGAGTCCACCATGCCTACGTATATGTGGTATTACCCTGCCGTCCTAAGTAAATTTGCATGTGCCACCTCTAAAAATTTCCAAAAAAATATCCTTTTTGTGTGCCTGGATCGTTCACTACTAGAAAAAAGGCTGTTAGTGGTGCACCAGTTTTTGCTATTAATTGCGCACTATAGGTGCGCCACTATTAACACGCCACTAGTAACTGTTAGTAATGGCACACATTTGGTGCGCCATTACTATCACAGATAGTAATGGCGCACCCTAGAAGTGCGTCATTACTATCTGACTTAGTAATGGCGCACCACATAGAAGTGCGCCATTACTAACAAATTTTTTTTCAAAAAAAATTGAGAATTTTTTTTCAATTTTTTTTCATTTTTTTCTTAATCTTGGGTCACTATGGCTTAATCTTGGGTCAATATGCTTAATCTCAAGTCAAATCGCACTCTGTGGTCAAACTTCCCTGAAGGTCACCCATCCTCACACTACTCCAGCCCGAGCACGCTTAGCTTCTTAGTTCTATCCAACCCCATCAGCAGCTCACTTAGCAGGCACTTGTTGATATATCTATCATATCAATCCTATTAAACCTTGTTGATGTCTAGGACTTTGTTCATGTTCATGAGTGTGATGAAATTTTGAAAAAATATTTTAGACTTCCAGGTCATATTACGTATCATATTTGAACATTTTTCCAAAAAAAATTCGAAACCAATTTTTTTCTATTACTAGTGGCGCACCTAGCAAATGGTGCGCCATTACTAAGTTTGAAACTTTTTCCATTTCCCCCTCTAGATCTTAAAAGCCCCGTATCTGTTATTCTGTTAGGTTTTTGGGGATTCTAAAAATCTTCAACGGGGTTCCACAGAAAGTATCAACTGGTAGATGATTTTTCGAGTAGATGATTTTTCATATAAAAAACTTTTAAATTCAAGCTTGTATGCAAAAGTTATGCTCATTTTACTAAATTCCAGAGAGATTTTGCAAATAAAGTCGAAATTCATATTTGTAAATTTTCCCAACAACTAGACCACATATCAAATGGGAAACTTATTTTCTTATATTTTTTTGACATTTCCATCATTTTCTTTTATTTTTTTAACTGAAAAGGCGGCCCACGGGGGGGGGGGTGCATTTAGTAATGGCGCACCTTCACAAAGTGCGTCATTACTATGTGTATGACTTGGTCAAACCTTGGTCCAAGTTAGTAATGGCCACTACTAGGGAAAAGGCTAGCAGCAGCGCGGGTTTTAGGTGTATCAGTAGCGCGGGGACCGGCGCTACTAATAAGGCGCTACAGCTAACACGTAGCAGTAGCGCGTGCTCACCAGCGCTACTACTACACAAGTGTAGCAGCAACAACGCGCTTAATGGAAGCTCACTACTGCTAATAGCTATAGCGCGCTTCTCCTGTGCGCGCTACTGCTACTACCGCGCTGCTGCTAACTTTTCTCCACTCGCTACTGCTAATTTTAGTAGTTTTTTGTTTTTTCGGCATATTTGTTTTGTATTTGAACAGGCTTTATA
Source organism: Triticum dicoccoides (assembly GCF_002162155.2). Lineage (NCBI taxonomy): Eukaryota > Viridiplantae > Streptophyta > Magnoliopsida > Poales > Poaceae > Triticum > Triticum dicoccoides. Next base: position 176,320,652 of record NC_041380.1, read on the forward strand.
GAAGAATATTTAGCACACACAAATGTCATCATGATACACATACAAATGCCTGCGAGACCACAAATGTAATCATAGCATATACATACAAATAGTCTCATCATAATCATCATCCAACACACAGTAGTATCTTGTCATCATCTTGAAAATAGCGATACATGCAAGTCTCGAATACTTGCAACTACAACGTCATCCATCTAAACAAAGGTATACGCGAGAAGAGCTATCACTATGAGTGAGAGCAGAACTAGGCAGTACATGAGGTGGCAGTTACGAGTCCTCTCTCGCGCTAGCGTGAACCTCAAGTAACTAGCTTCCCCTTCTTGTCTGCTTTTGAAGCCTTTATGGCTGGCGCCCGAGAACCCATTCACTTGCGCCGGACACTCATGCTACTCATTGTACACCCCCGGAACCTTCCCTTTGTACACGACATAGCACATCCATCTCGCCATCAAGAAACTAGGTACCTGTTAGAGATGCATGTTCATGAAGAGGATGTACAATCATATATATGCACCAAAATATACTAGAGCAACACCGAAAAAGAAGTTAGCAACTAGATGCAACATACAGTACGCAAATTAATTAACTAGAGGTACGCAGGTCATCATACGCAAACTAACAAAGTAGCGTTACGCAAGTTCGGCAGGGGCCGTGGACATCACAAAGTTTCTTCGCTACAAAAAGTATACTAGTTCAACCAACACATATCATCATCATCGGCATCATAAATCACTAGAAGTTCCATCCATCCATTTCATAGAGGATGGACCCTAGCTTCTTGAATGGCATGAGGTCTAGACGTTGCATGCCTATGCGAATTAAAACGTCAGCTCGCGATATAGGGCCATGGTGGAACATCCCCTTCTCATCGACGACTTCTTTCATGATGATCATCGCAATGTCGCTTTGGATGTGAAAGAAGTCATCTCTAAGTTTATAATCCGCTTCTCCATGAGATTCTAGCCACTTGTGGATATGATCATCATTTCTGCTTTTCATGCGAAGCTTTTGGTGATCCGTGTTGAACTGAATCATGAGATGGACGATGTAGAATCCATCCTTCTTGCTTGGTTTTGGGACATGGATGCAGGAGAAGTTAGTTTTATGCACGAAACCCATCTTCTTGTTCCTTTGTTTCCTTATCTGCATGTGGCCACCTCTAATGCTGAAGCCTTGGAGAGCATCATCTAGAATATTCATTATGTGGGTGTAGTCCTTTTTCTCGTAGTCTCTGAAAGGGTCAAAATACACGGCGTGGGAGACTTGCGGGTAAAGAACGATAAGGACGGCGCGCCCGTTGCTGCAGGGAAAAGACACCTCAAATTATTCCCCATATGAGAGAGAAGGAATGATTGAAATGTACGAAAGGGTTGTCTGGAACTGACTTACTTTGGATGATAAGGCACAAGGACAATTTCCCGGTCCTTATTCTGTACCATGAAGTTTTGGAGGTACTCCCTAGCAGTTTCACGCTCAAAGTCGCCGAGACTCAAGAAAGACTCGTGCATGTAGTATGGATCCGCCACACAGATTTGTGAGACTTCTTCACTCTTCATGACGGAACTCATATGTAGCGCAAAAAGGCGGACGATTGTAAAATCGAGCTGCCTTGTCAGAAACATCTCAAAGATACAGTCAAACCGCAGGAAGAACACCTCCGCGGGCTGTGTGTCAACGTAGCACTTCCCCTCAGGCACACGAGTCGCGTATGTCGGATATCCTGTATCCTTTGAGGCTAGTAGGCTTTTCTCAGTCGACAGCACATGGTCGTGTAGTCTCCTGAGATCCCTTGATAGTGCCTCCAGCAGTTTTGACGGTAGCATCGGCTCGCCCGTGAGATGGAACATGGATGCACCTTTCACGGGTACACGCTCTTCAGAATGCATCGTCTGGCTGCTTTGTGCTCTGGCTTGTTTGGAGCCAGTTATCTTCCCCGATCTCTTTCTCTCCTTTTTCTTGGGCACACCTTCCAGACCATTCCTTAACCCCTGTCCCAGGGTTCCCGGGCTAAGCACTGTACGACCCCCGGATAGTTGAGCCTGTGTTGAGGCGACATCTTTAGGCGTGTCCTGTGAGGAATTCATGAAGAGATACTTTTTGCAATCCTTCCAACGACCTTCCTGCCCGGGCATATCATCCATATCCTCATTATCATGCTGATAGCCCGATTCGTCATATGGTTGACTCATCAGATCTATGTCACAGTCATACGTGTTTGTATTGAGGAAACCCATAGGGTCGACCTCCGTCTCATCATCCATCTGCTCTACAGGACTGATTACATCAGCCAGTACTATTGCACCCCCTTAATCACATCGTCTGCCACTCTCACTCGGCACTACAAGAGCTGGTAATTGCGTAGGCGGGGTGGTGGTCTCCGCACATGCTTGTTGATGTGTGGTTATTTGTGTGCTCTCGGCCGGCTCCAGACGAATAAGATTCTTCGGCCATAGCAGCACCCAACCATTGCAGTTTCCAATCCATGGCGGGGTCTCATCGTCCTCTCCCACGAGATATACCGGAGGAGGCAAATGCTTGTGCCCCGATTTCACACTGGACAAGTTAACCCTGAAGTGCCCAGCGGGGATCGGCTGGTTGTGGAACGTGGGTTGCATGGTGTTCATTATCATCCCCTTTCCCACGTCCACCTTCTTGCCTTTGATCAAGTAGAGTATGGTGCACAGGGTTTCTTCACCCTGCAAACACATATGTCTGTGGCGTTGTCGGATTTTGGGTTCTGGCAGACCCTTGAGGTTCGAACACTGGGGTGCGTGCGGAGATTTCGCCTCCTACCTACCTGCACCCCTTCGCCTCACTAAGGTCTAAGCTATGGAAAGAACAACACAAGAGACATAGGGTTTATACTGGTTCGGGCCACCATCGTGGTGTAATACCCTACTCCAGTGTGTGGTGTGGTGGATTGCCTCTTGGGCTAGTGGTGATGAACAATACAAGGAAGAACAGCCTCGCGAGGGTCTATTCTTGGCTGGGGGGATGAACTGCTGGAAGGAGTTCAGTTACCCTTCTCTCTCTCTCTCTCTCTCTCTCTCTCTCTCTCTCTCTCTCTTCTCGATTGTCCCCTCTCTAAACCCTAACCTCTCAGCCCCCTGATCCTTCGATTCCCCTTTTCCTTTGGGTGGCTGGTCCTATTTATAGAGGCCCTGGTCCTCTTCCCAAATATCGAGTGGGAAGGGAGCCAACAATGGCGGGCTAATTTGAAAGGGGACAGCTAGTACCAGCTATCCTGACAAAAGTAGTCTTCGCCTGCACAAAGCTCTGGTGGTGACGCCGTCTTGGGCTCCACGATGACCTCCGTCTTGCAGTCCTCCTGGTCTTGGTCTTGTTGCACCGAAATGGCAACCTTTGCCTGATGCCTCGGTACTCCGTGGCTGCGCTTGCCCCCTTTGGACCAAAGGGGAAAGGAGGACACTACGCGGGCTGGCACCCTTCTGGCGCCCTTGGTCGTCATGGCTTGCGTCACGGGCACCTCGTGAGGTACCCCGCCTTGATCTCTCCGCCTCCTCGCGAGCCGGCCTGATGAGGCCGTGCCTGAGGAAGCTCCGTGTGGTCCGCCCCGCGAGGCTTGGCCCCTTGCGAGGGTCTTGGGTTTGTGTTGGTGAAGATGGGCCGCGCTGGGCCTCCTTTTGAGCCACACCGCAGGCCGCAGGCAGGCAAGTCTGGGGACCCCCGTTCCCAGAACGCCGACAGGCGTAAAACATCCAAAAGGCAACGAAAATGGAATATTCTATATATATATATATGTTGGTGCAACATGTAATTACCGTGACGGTGTCGAGCTCAGCCAAAGACGAAGGCCCACCTAGCGCGCCAGAGACTGAGGATGGGCTGCTATGAGCGGGAGCGACCGCGAGAGGAGGCCCGGTTGCGTGAGCAAGTGATGGTGCAGTGTTGTTGTTGTTGTTGTTCATGGAGTTGCTCCCGACAAAACTAGGCATCGGGAAATCATGTACCGTCTTGTCTGGATTTTCCTTCGTCTAGTTGATGATAGCTGGAACCAAGTTAGTAGCAAAATCATTTCTGCAGGTAGTTACAGCTGCATTGACTGCCTGCTATAGCAACTCATTTTTCTCCTTGGCTATTTTTTCCGCATCCTCAGCTGCTTTTTTCTCGACCGCAAGCTTCACCTTTGCGTCGATGTCCGCCTGACTAAACTTCTTTTTCTGCTTCTTGGCCTCCGGGCCCTCGTTGTAAAACACCTTCCATGTGGCGCCGTCTCCAGTGTCGTGCACACGACCATATTGCGGCCGCTGGCCCAAAGGGAGTCCCTTAAGTTCGTTCAAGGCCCGGTTTAGAGGGGTGTCCCACTTGGGCCTCGTCGGAGAAGTAGGGCTTTCGGCTGCAAGCTGGTGATGCTTCTCCAGTAGTCTAATCAATTTCCTCGTGATCTGGTCCGTGTAAAAAACCTTTTTCTCTTTGTCCCACTTGTAGAGGGCCCTGATGAAGTCACGCTCCAAGGGGTTGGTGAACTTCGCGAAGGGGTCTAGGAGACCCGCGGCTTCACGTTCCGCATCCTCCTTATCCCATATGGGCCTTTTACCGAGGTAGCCACGGATTCTGAGGCGATGCTTCCCCGTGTTCCTTTGCTGAAGGCTCTTGAATTTCGTAGCCTTAGCCTTGGCTGCCTCGGTAGCGCAAGTGTTCTTGAACTTTTTGAACTCCTCTTCCGTAAGTGTCGGATTTTCCTCCAGAATCTTGGACAGGGGTTCCTCAGCCTCAATAGCTCGTTTCACCCTCCCTTTCTAGGAGGCCAAATCATTGCTAAACATGCCCATGGCGTGATTGTTAATCTTTTTCATCTTCGGATCATCCCACGGTTGTTCTATGTTATCATCCCGGTCGGGGAACTTGAATCTCTTGTGCAACTTCGTTAGGAGCAACTACGTCAAATGTTCTTTACTTCTTAAGTCATCGTCGTTGATGCTCGCGCATTCCAGTAGGATGCATCCTAATTGGTTCCCATAGCACTTGCGAGGTTCTTCCGACTCTAATGGCTCAAACTTGCCAGGTGCCATCTTTGTGATCACAAGTCGTCCAATCCCTAGTTTGTTAGGTTTTCCTATCCTCTGCTTCTTATGCTTCCTCTTTTCGGTAGCGGCATCGGCGCCGGTACCTTCCCCATTGGTATCTTCCCTGCCGGTACCTTCGCCGCTGGTCTCGGTGCCGCCATCGGTGCCAGCGCCGTCGGTGTCGATGTCAGCGTCAGTACCATCATCGAGGCCGACCTGCAAACCTTGCTTAGCAGTCAAATAGTCGAGGTACTCTTGTTCACCCTCATAATCCATCTCATCTGCATCTTGGTCAGAAGGCCCAGTTTCTTCGTTGTTCGACACGTTTCCTATGATTAAGTGTCCTTGTTTATTTCTAAAAGTATGAATAAATGAGAAATGCCATAAAAAAGAAATCTATGTGCCAGCACTCGATATGCCAACTATGTAGCACAAATCATGCCTTTATTCACGGCAAATTTCGGCATGACCTTTACTAAAAAATGGACATATCAAGCGCCTGAAATTCACCGGAACGGAAATGAATCAACATTCTGGCGTAACATAGGCCACTCGGATCATTTACCAAAATTGAACCAAAACATCACATGTCCAAATAACATGTTCAAATTCCAAACATGACATGTCCAAAACATGACATATCCACATATCACATGTCCAGTTCAAATTTGCATATAAATTTAGCCTACCTAAATTTGCTTTAACAAGGGATGTTGATTTGGACAATTGATAAATTCATAACTAAATAGATAACCTAATTAACCTACTGCCCTAAATAAAACCTAAGTAAATTAACCAAAGAACCCTAGCTAGAAGAGAGAGTGGGGGGGTTTACAGAGGGTGCAGGGGCGAGGAGGCAGGACCGACGACGGCCGAGGTTCGGAGGGGAGGAAGCAGAGGAGGGAGGCGAGGGCTGACGGGTCAGGGGCGAGCGCGCCGGGGTCGGGTGCGAGCGCCGGCTCGGGGCCTAGCGCCGGGTTCGGGGGCGAGCGCCGGGGTCGGGGGCGAGGGCCGGGTCGGGGGCGAGCGCCGGCCGGGGTCGGGGGCGAACGCCGGGGTGCGGCGGTGCGACGGGGGAGAGAGTGGGGATTTAGGGGGAAAAGAGGCGCTGCTACTACCTTCACTAGCTATAGCGCGTTTAGACAAAACGCGCAGCTACTACCTTCACTAGCTGTAGCGGTTTAGATAAAACGTGTTGCTACTACCTTCACTAGCTGTAGCGGTTTTATAAGGAAATTGCTACTGCTAGCTTGACTGTAGCTGTTTTATAAGGAAATCACTGCTGCCAGTTTTCCTTTTTCTTTTCCTTTATTTTCTCCCACTTTTATTTCCCGAGAGCAGTGAACGAAGGGAAGGCGATATATATTGCATCATTTGATGGTTAAATATGTATACAAAATAGAAACATATATTCCTCAGCGCTGACGTTTTCGTTTTTGAGTCAACTTCTTTCCCTTCTTGTTCATCGAAGAATAATTGAGCCCCTCATTGTGACTTTGCCTTTTCCATGGAGTATGATTTTTCTTAGGTAATGTAGTATTGATTCTTCTTTTGACGTATACTTCATCATCATCGTCATCTTCCCTCATTGGGTTGCCATACTGATCATAGTCTTCCTCGTTGGCGACTCCATCCATTCCAATGATGTTCCTTTTGCTTCTCCTCAGGACAACACGACTGGGATTGCATGGGTCGGTTATGAAGAAGCATTGTGTCACGTGCTTAGCGTGTACCCATGGCTCGTTTTTGGCGATAGCGTTCATGGTAGCGCTCTTGGCGTCGGGTATAGTCATGGTACTGAAAATCCGGTTTTCCCTTTCGACATTCTTAGCCCATCTGACATGGAACATCGTCGTGTTGTGCAGTCCAGAGTAGTCAAGCTCCCAGATCTCCTTGACCCTACCATAAAATCGTTCAGTTGCGCCGTTGTCGCTGCCGGTCATGCATTCCATCGTCACCCCTGAGTTCTGATCATCAATGTCCATATCTTTGGCCTTCATGTGGAACGTGTATCCGTTGATATCATATGCCTGATAGGTTACGAGGTTGGGCGAGGGGCCATGTGCTAAGGCGTATATGAGCAATCCGTCCTTAGAGCCCTCCTCCGGGGGATTAGCAATAATATGCTCTTTGAACCAATGCAGGAAAGTGGAGTTGTGCTCTCTAGTAACTTCGACGTCCGTCCTGCATACCCCCGATCACGAGACTTCTTTGCGATAATTTATTTGTACAGTGCCACGAAAGGATCTACCTCGTCTAGGTGTTGTAGCACTACCAAGTTTGCTCTATCAAAGTCGTTGCGTCGATCTGAGTATGCCACGTGCAGTTCCCTGCGACCATTGCAGTGACCTTCTCCTTCGAGCCTCCCATCGTGCTTGTTAACGGGCAAACCAACACTAACACCAGGCGGCTGGTCTACGCCATATGGAAAATTCTCACAGAAAGAGATGCACTCTTGTGTCACATAGCCCTGGATGATGCTTCCATCCGGACGGGACATATTACGAATGAATCCTTTGATGATCCCATTCATCCTCTCAAACGGCATCATGTTGTGCAGGAATGACGGCCCCAGGTCTATTATGTCATCCACAATATAGACACACAAATGCACCATCACGTCAAAGAACGCGGGCGGGAAGTACATCTCAAGCTCATTCAGTATCACAACGATATCTTCATGTAGCCTTCGGAGCTGCTTCACACTGATCGACTTTCGAGAGATGACGTCGAAAAAGTTGCAGGGACCAATAAGTGTGTCACGGACTTGCTTGTCCATTATCCCTCTAAGGGCAACAGGTAGTATCTGCATCATCATCACATGACAGTCATGGGACTTCATCCAGCTGAACCTTTTCTTGTCTGTGTCTAGATATCTGTTTATCTTGCCACAGTAACCGGAACTAACTTTGACTCTGGTAAGGCACTTAAAGAATTGATGGATCTCAGCCTGACTTAAGGTGAAGCAAGAAGGGGGGCAATAATCCTCTTTCTTTATTTTCTTGCCCTTCTTCTCTCGTGCCTCTGTCTCCGTCTCTGTCTCGTTTGACATTTTACGGGGCGGCATGTGCAGATCTTCCCTGATTTTCAAATCTTGCAAGTCTTTTCTTGTCTTCGGCCCATCCTTGGTCTTATCCGGCATGTTCATCAGTGTTGCGAGCAAGCTCTCCAGGACATTCTTACAAATATGCATTTGATCAAGGCAATGAGGTGTATCGAGTTTGTGCCAGTACTCCAAGTCCCAGAACACAGACCTTGTCTTCCATACCTTCAGCAGCGGCTCCGGCGCCTTTCTCATCGTCTTTGCCGGCGCGGGGTGCTCCTTCCAGTTTTTCAACAGCTCATTGATTTCGGCACCGCTCCGCTTACGTGGAGGTCCTCGATGCTCAGCGTGACCATTGAATAGATCTCCACGGGTCGTCCTGTTCGAGCCATCTTCGATGCCCCATGTACACAATTTTCCCAGACCCGCCATCTTTCCTTAACTTTAGCTACTAAGACGTCGTATCATCCATGCACCGCGTGCATCCGCAATATACATGGCACACCTAGCCTGCCACATATCCGTAACCGAGATAGTTCTGCACTGTCGTGATCAGCGTGGCTCTCATGTTGAAATACTCACCTTTGCTGGCGTCCCATGTCTTGGCCGGTGTTTTCCATAACGTGTCTAACTCCTCTTGAAGTAGCCCCAGATACAAATTAATATTATTTCCTGGTTGTTTCGACCCTTGAATAAGCATGCTCATGTGAATGTACTTCGATCCCATGCACAACCAGGGGGAGGTTGTACATCCATACAAACATGGGCCATGTGCTATGGTTGGTGTTCTGGTTGCCAAACGGGTTCATGCCATCGGTACACGCGCCGAGCACTATGTTCCTTGCATCACATTCAAAATACCGATAGAAACAGTTCAACGCTCTCCACTGGCTTCCATCCTTGACATGTCTCAGCTTCGGATCATCTCCATCGTCGGGCTTCTTCCTCTCCGCGTGCCAGCGCATTAGCTTTGCTTCCTTGGGATCTACAGAATACCTCTGGAGATGGGGAGTGATCGGTAAGTACCATACCACTTTCTGGGGACATTTCTTCCCGGCCTTCTTGTATCGAGAAGCATTGCACACCGGACAGCTTGTTTTTTCCGCATGCTCCTTCTGATAAATTATGCAATCTTTGATGCATGCAAGGTATCTCACTTGTGGCAGATCAAGAGGGCACACGATCTTCTTGGCCTCATCAACACTACTAGGACATCGATTACACGCGAGAAGAACATCCTTTAGGTACTTGAGATGCTCATCGAGGCTAGTGTCGGTCCATTTTTTTTTAGCCTTCATCTTCAGGAGTTGGAGCGTGAAACTCAAGCGGGTCACCTCAGGATTGCAACCATCATACAATGGAGTGTTCGAGTCTACCACCAGTTGCTCCAGCTTAGCCTCCTCTCTAGAAGCAGCTCTCTCGGTACTCGTCTCCTTGCGAACTTAGTACCGACGAACTCTGCTGCATGGAGTCCATGTCGTTCTCTCTGCCGCCATGTCCGGCCCCTTCTCCGCCGCCATGTCCGGCCCCTTCTCCACCACCATGTCCGGCCTCTTCCCCACCGCCATTATTGATCATCTCTTCGTCTTGCCACGTGCCATCATTGCCTGCCCCGTCGGCATCCTCAACATCGTCATCCCCATCTTCAATTATCCACCGAGTATAGCCATCCATGAAACCAGTCATGAGCAGGTGCGCTTCGACACGACCATCGTCATGGGGGTCGAGCCAAACTATTCCTTTGCATTTTCGACACGGACATAAAACCTCTGTCCGATTATTTTCTTTCATGTCCTGCACCGTCGACCGCAACCACCTGTCCACCATCATTCCACTGACCATCGTCAACTCTGCACGGTAATATAATAAACAAATTAATTATAAAAATGTGTGCATGCATCAAAGTCATACAAAAATTCGGCATGACCTTCCTTAAAAATAGGACATACATAGATCTAGAGTTTGCACGGAATTCGCCGAGACGGAAATAAGTCGACATTTCGGCAAAACATAGGCAACTCAAAAGCACAATTTGGCATCAACTCATGCCACACACACAATTTCCATAAACATATCACACACACATAAACATATTTCCATTTTGCAAAATCATGAAATTTTAATCACCTATATTTCGAGATCGAGCACACGGTGGAGATGATGATGTAGGGAGATTAAAAGTGCACAAAGCTCTTCTTGACAAAGATAGATCTAGTTAGGGGGCAAATAGGTCACTTAACTAAATACTACATCTACCTAGCTACCTAATTTGGGAGGAGACAACTTCAACTAGTGGAGGGGGAAGGAAAAAGAGAAAGGAGATGCATTAATGGAGGTGGTGTAGTTAGGTAGGAGTAATGAAGAGAGAGAAAGGTAGGTAGAAGAGAGAGAGTAATGGGGGAGAAGTATTGAGGAAGAAGAAGAGTGAGAGTGGGAGAGGTAGGGGAAGGGAGAGGAGGGGGAGGGTGGGTGGGGAAAAGGTGGTGGGTGCGGGTTAGCAGTAGCGCGGGATGAAAACCGCACTGCTGCTAAGAAAGTAGCAGCAGCGCGCTTTAGGTACAAGCGCTACTGCTAACCAAGACCAAAAGTGTGCCAGATTTGAAAATTAGCAGCAGCGACCTCAAAAAAACCGCGCTACTGCTACAGCTATAGCAGTAGCGCGACTCGCGGCACCGCGCTACTGCTAAATGGAGTTGGGTGGGCACTCTCAGTCCATATTTGTAGCAGCGCGGGTTACACCGAGCGTGCTACTTCTAAGCACTTGTCAGTAGCGGGTTTTCCACACCCGCGCTGCTGCTAATTAGTAGCGACGCTCCTTTTTGATCTGCGCTGCTCCTAAGATTCTGTGTATAGGGTTTTCCCTAGTAGTGGGCGCACTTTGTATAAGTGTGCCATTACTAAGTTTGACATAGTAATGGAGCACGTATGAAAGTGCGCCATTACTAACTTTGACCAAGGTTTGACCCAGTCATACACATAGTTATGGCGCACTTTGTAAAGGTGCGTCATTACTATGTCAACTTAGTAATGGCGCACCTATACAAAGTGCGCCATTACTATGTGTATGATTGGGTCAAACCGTGGTCAAACTTAATAATGGCGCACTTTTCACCTGGTGCGCCATTACTGTTTTGGTTACTAATGACGCACCTACACATGGTGCGCCATTACTATTTAGTAATGGCACACCACATGTATAGTGCACCATTATTGTCCATATTGGCTATAGTTGTTTTTCTAGTAGTGGTTCATGGAACGATAGGAGGTGGTCGGTATCTTCCATGCTTCGTCAATAGGTCAACATGGTCAGCCCAGGTCAAACCTGACCACTAGGCCCCGCAAGTCAGTGAGACATGGGGGTTAACTAGGGTTTAACTAAACATAGCTAATTACTTAGCCGGTTAATTAACTGGCGGGGCCACCAGTAGTGCCTGACCTAATTAACAGAGTTAATTAGCACTAATAATAATCTTAACCTAAAATAACTAGGGCATGGGCCCACATGTCGGTGACTGTGGTGTTCAATTAGAGCCTAATCTAATTGTTGCCACGTCAGCTAAACAGGGTTTAGCCGTCGGGGACCTCAACTGACGGTGGAGGCACGCCGGAATCGAGCTGTAGGCCATGGTTTCGAGTGTGGTTTGGTCCTACGTGCTCCTGGAGGTGCGCCGCGTCGACTGGCCTGTGGTATGGGTCGCGGGGTGGCCGGAGCTCATTGGAGGTGAGCCCGTGGCGGCGGCCGGAGCTTGGCACGGTGGAACGACGTCTAGAGGACGGGAACGGAGGGGGCGAGAAAGGGGGAAGATCATAAGCTCACTGGGAGGCGGAGCAGTAGTTCAGTTGGCTCGGGGACGTCCTTGACAGCGCGATTCGACGATGATCTCCGGCGGCCAGATGCGGCGGTGACGAGCTCGATGGCAATGTTTCGAGGTGCCCGTGATCGCGTGCTTCAGCGTAGAGGTCGAGGGGACGCGGGAACCTCCTGGCCATGGGGGTTAAGCGAGGCGACCATGGTGGCTGTGAGAACTGCGGTGCTGCGCTCGTGGTGGCTTCGGCCAAGGGGGGAAGAAGCGCAGGGTCTAGGGAAAAGTGAGCAGAGAGGATGGATCGATGCGGACAGCAGCAGCGAAGTCGTCCGTGTCACCGACGTGTCTCGGGAGGCAGCCAGGCACCTGCTGCGTAGCGCGTGGTGAGTGCGCGTGCGTCGGGCACACGCGCCCTGTTTACTGGCGTGGTGGAGAAGATGATTGGCGGGTGGGCTGCACAGTAGCAGGCCGGCTAAGTGGGCTGCGGTAAGTTAGGTCGGGTTTCTCTCATTTCCCTTTTCTTCTGTTTCCCTATTTTTGCTATTTGTTTTGATTCAGTTCAAAGACCAAACCATTTTTAGCTTCTGATAATCATCATGTGGCTAGATATGATATACTCAGAGCCACTCACAATTTTGCAGAATTATTGGATTCATACAGTAGTTATTATGAATATAAATCCAATTCAAATATTATAGGATTTAACTCAAAGGCCCAAGATAAATACTTTTGAACCTCCAAAAATATTGGTTTGAATTTTGTTCTTGCCAATATTTTTCAAAGCTAAAAGTGAACATTTCCTTGGGAACATCTGAAGAGATTTTTAGCATGATCAATTTAGAGAATGATTTCTGAGGGTTTCAGCTAACCTCATTTCAACTTTCATCAATTAAAAAGATGATGACATGATGAAATGCAATGGCAAGCAAGGCTAATGCTAGGGTTGTGATAGAGGGGCACCTAGGTGGGCACAACCCACCAGGGCGCGCCCCCCTCTCCTAGCGCACCCAGGTGGGTTGTCCCGACCTGGTGGCCCCGCAGACCCTGAAACTGACGCTATAAAATCCTATTTTTCTAGAAAAAACATGGAGAAAGAATTATCGCGACCCACGAGACGGAGCCACCGTCACCTCCTGTTCTTCATCGGGAGGCCAGATCTGGAGTCTGTTTGGGGCTCCGGAGAGGGGGATCTTCATTCTTCATCATCACCAACCCTTCTCCATCGCCAATTTCATGATGCTCCCCACCGGGAGTAAGTAACTCCTTCGTAGGCTCACTGGTCGGTGAGGAGTTGGATGAGATTCATCATTTAATTGAGTTAGTTTGTTAGGGCTTGATTCCTGGTATCCATTATGTTCTAAGATTGATGTTGCTATGACTTTGCCATGCTTAATGCTTGTCACTTTGGGACCGGGTGCCATGATTTCAGATCTGGACCGTTTATGTTATCACCATTATATACATGTTCTAGATCTGATCTTGCAAGTTATAGTCACCTACTACGTGTTATGATCCGGCAACCCCGGAGTGACAATAGTCAGGACCACTCCCGGTGATGACCGTAGTTTGAGGAGTTCATGTGTTCACCGTGTTTTAATTCTTTGTTCCGGTTCTCTATTGAAAGGAGGCCTTAATAGCCCTTAGTTTCCAATAGGACCCCGCTGCCATGGGAGGGTACGACAAAAGATGTCATGCAATTTCTTTCTGTAAGCACGTATGACTATTTACGAAATACATGCGTACATTATATTGATAAACTGGAACTAGTGCCATATCGCCATAGGTTATAACTATCTCATGATGAATATCATCCAATAAATCACCGATCCAATGCCTACGAATTTATCTTATATTGTTCTTGCTAACTTACTACTGCTATCATCACTGTGACACTTGCGACAAAATTACTGCTATCACCGTTACCGTTACTGTTGTTGTTGCTACTATTATCAAAACTATCATACTACTTTGCTACTGATCACTTTCATGCAGATAATTAATCTCTAGGTGTGGTTGAATTGACAACTCAGCTGCTAATACCTTCAAATATTTCTTTGGCTCCCCTTGTGTTGAATCTATAAATTTGGTTGAATACTCTACCCTCGAGAAGTATTGTGATCCCCTATACTTGTGGGTTATTAGGGCATAGTGCCGGGCTCCTATGGTCCACTCCCCTTTTCTCCCTTCCCTTTCAAGTCAGTCCAACGACTGCCATTGCATGGGTCGTGCTAATGCAGGGAGCCTCGCTGAAGTGCACTAGCCGGGGCATCAACCGACGATCTAATACCGGCGCTTCGCTCAAGATTACCCAAAATAGGGGAAATACTGGACCCAGCATCGCGCGGTAATCGTTGACATCGATGATGCTAGGGCCAAAGCAGTTCGACTGCTGACGAAGGGAAGGGACGGGGTGAGGGGGCTCGCACCAGCATGTCTTGTACCCTTTTCCCCGGATGACGCCCGAATAGCGGATACGCCATAGGGGCCGCCGAGGCAGGCATATTATCTCCAGCTATGATCTTCATCGCAGCCGTGGCTTCGGCGAGGCTCGAAGGCAAGCAATGTGGCACGGGGATGGCCCCGCTTAATTTCCATGTCTTCATGGGCACCGCAAACACCAGGAGCTCCGAGCAGGTGACCACAGATAGGGCGCGCCACGCACACCAACTGGTCCACGCAAGCGATCCCCTACTTCGCGTGCCAAAGATTTCACGGGAAACCACGGCTACCTATGGGACTAGGGGGCCCCTTGCTGGTTCGGTAGGGGGACGTCACATTACACAAAGAGAAGACGAGTGTGGGGCAGCACGGCAGAGATCATGCAGGCAATTACCCACGTTCGGGCCGCTGCGAGCCTTAAAACCCTACTCCTGCTTTGGTGGATTCATGGTGGACAGGTGGTGGTGGAGCGTAGTACACTTGCCCGGCAGAGGTCTCCCCAGGGCGGCAGTGGCTACACACGTACAAGGGTGTGAGTTATCCAACCCTCTAACCCTGTTTACGGTTGCCATGGGCCTTCTTTTATAGATCAAGGGGTTACCACGATGGCAAAGTAGTCATTATGCACTGATAAGATAGCAAACAGTGCTATCATACCAAACTCACCGGGTGCATTGAATGCACCGCTCAACGTCACATTGTTGGTTGCCTGACAAGGCTTTCCGGGCCATCTTGCTAGCTTCATGCCTGCTCGTTTGACAGTCGCGGTATGTGTGTCATCTGTGGGTTTTTCCTGCAAGAAGAGGCTACCATGTGGCGAATGGCTACCACTTAGTTGCTTTACGGCTTGACACCGCACTGATCGACGACGTGGGTTGTGGTTGAGTGGTTGGTGAGGTGGTCTCGTCTTCGTGAGCCCCGGCAGGCCCTGCCGGGACGCCTTGGTTGTCTCCTTCTGAGCGTGGTCTCGCCTTTTGCTCAGCTCGCCTGCCGGCAAAGGATGCCTTTTTCTTATGGTGTCTTGCTTCTCTGGCTCGATCCTGGTCCCTCTGATCTGTATGTTGGTTCTTTGGAGATCTTGATTTCTTGTGCATCTTGGCTTGGTCTTGGCCTGTCCGTGCATGAGTCAGGGGAAAATATATACCCCTGTCTATTTCCCCCGATGACTGTGGGCGGTGATAGTCATACTGCTTACCACCAACATCTTATTATTCAGCGATATTGTGGGATTAAGCGACCAGGACCAACCTTACATGTCCACGCACATGAGTCCGGTTCCACCGATAGACATGCAACTAGTTTTGCATAAAGGTGGCTGGTGGGTATCTGTTTCTCCTACTTTAGTTGAATCAAATTTGACTGCGGCCGGTCCTTGAAGATGGTTAAAAAACAAACTTGATGAAACATTGTTGTGGTTTTATCCGTACGTAAGAACGGTTCTTGCTAGAAGGCCATAGCAGCCACGTAAAACTTGCAACAACAAAGTAGAGGATGTCTAACTTGTTTTTGTAGGGTATATTGTGATGTGATATGATCAAGACATGATGTGATATACGTTATTGTATGAGTCATTCATGTTTTGTAGGATATCAGGCAACCAATAGGAGCCTTATGGTTGTCTCTTTATCGTATGAAATGCAAACGTCACGTAATTTCTTTACTTAATCACTATGCGTTAGCGATAGTTGTAGAAGCAATAGTTGGCGAGACGACCACAATGATGCGATGGAGATCAAAGTGTTGAGCTGGCGACGACGGAGATCATAACGATGCTTTGGAGATGGAGATCAAAAGCATAAGATGATGGCCATATCATGCCACATTTTTTGATTGCATGCGATGTTTATCTTATATGCATCTTATTTTCCTTAGAACAGAGATAGCGTTATAATATGATCCCTTCACTTAATTTCAAGATATAATTGTTCTCCCTGAGTATGCACCGTTGCTACAGTTCATCGTTTTGAGACACCACATGATGATCGGGTGTGATAGACTCTACGTTCACATACAACGGGTGTAAGATAGTTTTACACATGCAGAAAACTTGGGTTAAACTTGACAAGCCTAGCATGTACAGACATGGCCTCCGAACATCGGAGACCGAAAGGTCGAACGTGAATCATATAGTAGATATGATCAACATAGAGATGTTCACCATTGATGACTACCCCATCTCACGTGATAATCGGACATGAGTTAGTTGATTTGGATCACGTATCACATAGATGACTTGAAGGATGTCTAATTAAGTGGGAGCTCTTAAGTAATTGGATTGATTGAACTTAATTTATCTTGAACTTAGTCCTGATAGTATTTGCATATCTATGTTGTAGATCAATAGCTCGCGATATAGATCCTATATATTTTTGATATGTTCCTAGAGAAAACTAAGTTGAAAAATGATAGTAGAAATGATGCAGACTAGGTCCATGAACTGATGATTATCCTCATTACTGCATAGAAGAATTATGTCCTTGATGCACCGCTAGGTGATAAACCCGTTGCGGGAGTAGATGTAGACGTTTTGAATGTTTTTGCAAGCTCGATATGATGACTACTTGATTGTTTAGTGCGCCATGATTTACAGATTAGAACCGGGACTTCAAAAATGATTTGAACGGCATAGAGCATACGAGATGTTCCAAGAGCTGAAAATTGGTATTTCAGATTCATGCCCATGTCAAGAGGTATGAGACCTCTGACAAGTACTTTGCCTACAAGATGGAGGAGAATAGCTCAACCCGTGAGCATGTACTCAGAATGTCTGGGTACTACAATCACTTGAATCAAGTGGGAGTTAACCTTCTAGATAAGATTGTGATTGATAGAGTTCTCTAGTCACTATCACCAAGTTACTAGAACTTCATGATGAACTATAATGCAAGGGATGACAAAAACAATTCCCAAGCTCTTCGCGATGTTGAAAACGGCGAAGGTAGAAATCAAGAAAGAGCATCAAGTGTTGATGGTTAACAAGACCACTAGTTTCAAGAAAAAGGGCAAGGGAAAGAAAGGGAACTTTAAGAAGAATGGCAAGCAAGTTGCCGCTCCCATGAAGAAGCCCAAAGCTAGACCCAAGCCCGAAACTGAGTGCGTCCACTTCAAAGGAAATGGTCACTGGAAGTGGAACTGCCCCAACCACTTGGCAGATAAGAAGGATGGCAAAGTGAACAAAAGTATATTTTGATATACATGCTATTGATGTGTACCTTACTAGTGTTCGTAGTAACCCCTAGGTATTTGATACCGGTTCAGTTGCTAAGATTAGTAACTCGAAACAGGAGTTGAAAAATAAACAGAGACTAGTAAAGGGCGAGGTGACGATGTGTGTTGGAAATGATTCCAAGGTTGATGCGATCACCATCGCACACTCCCTCTACCTTTCGGATTACTGTTGAACCTAAATAAATGTTATTTGGTGTTTGCGTTGAGCATGATTATGATTTGATCATGTTTATTGTAATACGTTTATTCATTTAAGTCAGAGAATAATTGTTGTTCTGTTTACATGAATAAAACCTTCTATGGTCATACACCTAACATAAATGGTTTATTGAATCTCGATCGTAGTGATACACATATTCATAATATTTATGCCAAAAGATAAAAAGTTCATAATGATAATGTAACATACTTGTGGCACTACCGTTTAGGTCATATTGGTGGAAAGCGCATGAAGAAACTCCATGCCGATGGACTTTTTTATGAATCATTTGATACTTGCGAACAATGCCTCATGGGCAAGATGACTAAAACTCCATTCTACAGAACAAGGGAGTGAGCTAATGACTTACTGGAAATAATACATACCGATGTACGCGGTCCGATGAGTGTCGACAGCTGCCTACTCAAATCCTATGTACTTTATTGGATATGGTGCGTTCTATGATGTCTCTTATCGATTTACCACTATCGTTTTGGGGTTATGCATTAGAGACAGATGCATTCATGCTAACTAAGGCAATGTCTAAATCCATTGAGATGACACTGTATGAACTATGGTTTAGCAAGAAACCTAAGCTGTCATTTCTGAAAGTTTGGGATTGCGACACTTATGTCAAAAGGATTTGGCCTGATAAGCTCGAACCTAAATTGGAGTAGTACGTCTTCATGGGATACCCTAAGGAAACAATTGGGTACACCTTCTACCAGAGATCCGAAGGCAAGATCTTTGTTGGTAAGAATGGATCCTTCCTATAGAGAAGGAGTTTCTCTCGAAAGAAGTGAGTGCGACGAAAGTAGAACTTGATGAGGTAGTTGTACCTTCTCTCGAAATGGAATGTAGTACATCAGAGAAAACTATTCCCGTGATGCCTACACCAACTAGAGAGGTAGCTGATGATGATCATCATGAAACATTAGATCAAGTTACTACTGAACTTTGTAGGTCAACTAGAGCACGATTTGCACCAGAATGGTACGGTAATCCTATCCTGGTAGTCATGTTACTAGACCAAGGCAAACCTACGAACTATGAAGAAGGTATGATGAGCCCATATTTCGACAGATGGCTTGAGGCCATGAATTCTGAGATAGGATCCATGTAGGGGAACAAAGTGTGGACTTTGGTGGACATGCCCGATGATCGGCAAGCCATAGAAAATAAATGGATCTTCAGGCAGAAGACTGACACTGATGGTAATGTTACTCTCTACAAAGCTTGACTTGTCTCAAAAGGTTTTCGACAAGTTCAAGGAGTTGACTACGATGAGACTTGTTATGATTATGAAATCTGGCAAATGGAATCTGCCACATTTTATGATTAGGAAATCTGGCAAATGGACGTCAAAACTGCATTCCTTAATGGATTTGTTAAAGAAGAGTTGTATATGATGCAACCAAAAGGTTTTGTCAATCCTAAAGGTGCTGACCAAGTGTGCAAGCTCCAACGATCCATCTATGGACTGGTGCAAGCATCTCAGAGTTGGAATATACACTTTGATGAGGTGATCAAAGCTTATGGTTTTGTACAGACCTATGGTGAAGGAAGTATTTACAAGAAAGTGAGTGGGAGCTCTGTAGCATTTCTGATATTATATGTGGATGACATATTGGTGATTGGAAATGATATTGAATTTCTGGATAACATAAAAGGATAACTGAATAAGAATTTTTCAATGAAAGTCCTTGGTGACGCTACTTACATATTGGGCATCAAAATCTATAAAGATAGATCAACACGCTTAATAGGACTTTCACAAAGCACATACCTTGATAAAGTTTTGAAGGAGTTTAAAATGGATCAATCAAATAAAGGGTTCTTGCCTATGTTGTAAGATGTGAAGTTGAGTTAGACTCAAAGCCCGACCACTTCAGAACACATAGAGAAAATGGAAGTCATTACCTATGTCTCAGTCATAGGTTCTATAAAGTATGCCACACTGTGTACCAGACCTGTTGTGTGCCTTTCCATGAGTTTGGCAAGGGAGTACAATAGTGATCTAGGAGTAGATCACTGGACAATGGTCAAGTCAAAATTATCCTTAGAAGCCTAAGGAATGTTTCTCGATTATGGAGATGATAAAGAGTTCGTCGTAGAGAGTTACGTTGATGCAAGAATTGACACTAATCTAGATGACTCTAAGTTTCAATCTGGATACATATTGAACTTGGGAACAATTAGCTAGAGTAGCTCCATGCAAAGCATTGTAGACATAGAAATTTGCAAAATACAAATGGATCTGAATGTGACAGACCCGTTGACTAAACTTGTCTCACAAGCAAAACATATCACACCTTATTACTCTTTGGGTGTTAATCACATAGGCAATGTGAACTAGATTATTGACTCTAGTAAACCCTTTGGGTGTTGGTCACATGGGATGTGAACTTTAGGTGTTAATCACATGGCGATACGAACTATGGGTGTGATTCACATGGCGATGTGAACTACATGATTGACTCTAGTGCAAGTGGGCGACTTAAGGAAATATGCCCTAGAGGCAATAATAAAGTTGTTATTTTATATTACCTAATTCATGATAAAGGTTTAATATTCATGCTAGAAATGTACTGACTGGAAACCTAAATACATGTGTGAATACATAAACAAACACCATGTCCCTAGTAAGCCTCTAGTTAACTAGCTCGTTGAGCAAAGATCATTAAGGTTTTCTAACCATGGACATGAGTTGTCATTTGATAACAGGGTCACATCATTAGGAGAATGATGTGATGGACAAGACCCATCCGTTAACTTAGCATTATGATCATTCAGTTTTATTGCTATTGCTTTCTTCATGTCAAATACATATTCCTTTGACTATGAGATTATGCAACTCCTGGATACTGGAGGAATGCATTGTGTGCAATCAAACGTGACAACGTAACTGGGTGATTATAAAGATGCTCTACAGGTATCTCCAAAGGTGTTTGTTGAGTTGGCATAGATCGAGATTAGGATTTGTCACTCCGAGTATCGGAGAGGTATGTCTGAGCCCTCTCGGTAATACACATTGTAAGCTTGCAAGCCAAAAACTAAGGAGTTAGTCATGAGGTGATGTATTACGGAACGAGTAAAGAGACTTGTCGGTAATGAGATTGAAGTAGGTATGAAGATACCAACGGTCGAATCTCGGGCAAGTAACATACCGATGGACAAAGGGAATTATGTATGTTGTCATAACGGTTCGACCGATAAAGATCTTCGTAGAATATGTTGGAGCCAATACAGGAATCCAGGTTCCGGTTTTGGTTATTGAACGGAGAGGTGTCTCGATCATGTCTACATAGTTCTCGAACCCGTAGGGTCCGCACGCTTAGCGTTCGATGACGATATAGTGCTATATGAGTTATGTGATTTGGTGACCAAATGTTCTTCGGGGTCGCGGAAGAGATCACGAACATGACGAGGAGTCTCGAAATGGTTGAGAGGTAAAGATTGATATATAGGACGAAGGTTTTTGGACACCAGAAGTGTTTCGGGGGTACGAGGTACATATCGGGTCATCGGAAGGGGTTTCGGGCCAAGAGGGGAAACACACCAGCCACGAGGGGCTGGTGCACCCCCCATATGGGCCAAGCCAAAGGGAGAAGGAAAGGGGGGATTCGGCCTCCCCTTCCCTTTCTCCCCCTCCTCTTTCCTTCCCCCTTCGGTAAATAAGGAAGGGGGGAGGGTGGCCGGCCTAGGAGGAACCCAAGTAGGATTTCCACCTACTTGGGGCGCCTCCTAGCCTCTCCCCTCTCCCTCCCACCATATATATGTGGGGGATCCCCTAGCACACCCCAGACAATTTCCTATCCGTGTGCGGCGCCCCCCTCCACCGTTTGCACCCTCGGTCATATTGTCCTAGTGCTTAGGCGAAGCCCTACGAGGATCACTTCACCATCACCGTCAACTTGCCGACATGCTGACGGAACTCATCTACTACCTTGACGTCTTGCTGGATCAAGAAGGCAAGGGACGTCACCGAGTTGAACGTGTGCAGAACATGGAGGTGTCGTGCGTTCGGTACTTGATCGGTTGAAGCGCGAAGAAGTTCGACTACATCAACCGCGTCGAGAAACTCTTCCCCGTACAGTCATTGAGGCTACGTATACACACTCCCCCATCGTTGCTATGCATCTCCATGGATAGATCATTGCGTGTGCATAGAATTTTTTTTGTTTTCCATGCAACGTTTCCCAACAGTTACCTTTTCCCAAAGTTGAGGATGTATCCCATTTCACTCAATGTGAAATGAAAGAGTAGTGGAATTGGTACTGGACTTGTTCACTCACACCTATCAAGTAAAGCTTATGGAGTAGCTTGGTGAGGATAGTAGCACAAAAAAATGATCTGAAATGTTAGCAATGGTCAATAATGTTGAAAGAGATTCACAAATTCGCTAGTAAAACAAGTAGACCAATAGCAATATGTGGCACATCAAAACACACACACACAGATAGATAAATGGGGTCGTGCAACCAAGGAATGAGCACAAATGTGGAATCCTTGGAAAACGCTAGTGTTGCACAACTCAAGAGAGATGCTAGCATGATTGCTCAGTAGGCAGATACGATACTTGTGCACAACCTATATGATGCCAAATGTATCAACTTTCTATCCCAAGTATGCTATATATGTATGATGTTCCGGTGGTATGATCCAAGATGATCGGATATGAAAATCTTATATGCAATGTGGTATGATGCTATGGCTATTGCTTACAAGATTCTTTGCTCACTCTTTTTCTTTGCTTACAAGCTTATTATTTTTTCGATACGGCCACAATGCGAAATGCACAAACCAAAGCAATTATGTATATACAGGAACAATCTTGTGACACAAGACATGATATGATGATAGCAAGATGATACCAATATGATATGGTATGTATGCAATGGAAGGTGTAGATCAATGATCACTAATGTGCAAAAGTAACGTTGCCGGGCAATACTCAAATGGCTAGTCTCGATAGGCAAGTGATGCAAAATGGGCTAGAGGTTAACAATGTAATGGCAAGGAGAATGTACAATGACGGGATAACACAATACCAAGAAGATATGGAGGTTACCCTCCGTGGCGATGATGAGTGGCAGTGTTCTTGATGTAGATACCAAGATGATGTAGACCCGTCCCTAATTAGCCGAAACACCTTAGGAAATGGAAAAACCGCGAACTCAAAATCTGAAATGTCAAATGGTGGTAGTTGAATGCAACGGTAGTTGCGAAAGCTCAATGGGATTGCAGAAATGCAATGATGGGTTATGCGAGTAGGCAATGTGGAAGTGGAGTTATTGGGTTATGCATGTCGAAGTTGAGGTCACCGTCCCTAAGTAGCTGAAACACCTTAGGAGACTCAACTCACAACTCAAACAAATTGGGTTAAGTTGGAGTGGTGGAAGTGTATGGTGGGCAAGGCTATGCAGAAGGTATAGTGTTGGTTGATGAAGAAGTAACCATCCCTAAGTAGCGGAAACACCTTAGGAGACTTGAATCACTACTCAAGCAACCACTAATGCAATGGTGAACAAAATGGGTTAGGTTGAGGAAGGCTATGGTGGTAATGCGGATGATGTGGTGAAGGCCCTAGGCAAAGATGTTGAAGTTGCAAAAATTTAATGGTGTCAACTGATGGAGGTAGTATTTTTGTGGGATGGGGGATGTCAATAGATTAAAAACAAGCTAAAGAACCTCAAAATCCAAGTTCGGATGAATTAGTTATGGCCGAAACAAAAATCAACCAAAGTTGACATCTACAGGTGTCGGACGTCCGAGAAACGTCGGAAGTACGAGGGCTGGGCGGAATGGACTGTCGGTGTCAAAACCAGCAGATCTCAGGTAGGGGGTCCCGAACTGTGCGTCCGAGGATCGATGGTAACAAGGGACAAGTGGGACACAATGTTTACCCAGGTTCGGGCCCTCTTAATGGAGGTAAAACCCTATGTCATGCTTGATTGTATTTGATGAATATGGGGGTTACAAGAGTTGATCTACCTCGAGATCGTAATGGTTAAACCCTAGCTATCTAGCCTATGAGAATTATGTTAGCCTCTACGGACTAAACCCTCCGGTTTATATACACACCGGGGAGGCCTAGGTTTGTATAAAGTTGGTTTGTCGGGGAAGGAAAGAACATCTCCAGACACCAATCTTGCCGTCCACGCATATAGGAGTCCTACCCAGACACGGGGAAAGTCTTCTACTTGTATCTTCACAACCCATTAGTCCGGCCCATACCAAATAGCCCGGACACCCGAGGACCCCCTAATCCAGGACTCCCTCAGTAGCCCCCAAACTAGCCTTCAAATGACGATGGAGTATCCGGCTTATGTCTTCGGCTTTTGCAAGGTTGTTTCTTGATTGTACATCAGGTGGATAACAGTCCGGCCCTAACTTCCTTGTTCTGCCTTTATGACTCCTTCCCCGTCGCCTCGATTTTCACGCGCTGGGCAAATGCGAACGGTCCAGAATAATTTTTACCAAAAAGAAAACCTTCGACCACACGGGGATGGCGCCTATATAAAGAGGTTAGATCACCAAGTGCCATCCACATCGTGCGGAAAACATCAAGACTAGCCACAAAAAACTTCAAAAACATGGCCAGCGCCCAGGCTCTTCTTCGCGCCCCCATGGACCTCAAGGGGGCGATTGGCAGAGCTGTTCAGTGTGTCATCTTCAGTTGAGTTGACTCCAGACGCAGGGATATCTCCCCCTCATAGGTCTAGTCCCTGTACGAGCAGGATTGGCTTCGATTGGCAACGATGTACTGGCTGAAAATATCCCCAACCCCAGTAAGGAGGAGAGGGTGTGCTTCGTTTCGTTCCTCTTGCAGGGCTTAGGATTTCCGATCCATCCCTTCCTCCGTGGTCTATTGGAGTTTTATGGCATCCTGTTGCACAACCTTACCCCAGGTTCGATTCGGCACATCTCGGGCTTCGTTGCTCTCTGCAAACTATTTCTCGGCTACGAGGCCCATTTCGAACTATGGAGGAAGTTCTTTTGTCTCGACTCCCGCCATCGAGGGGGCTCTATATTTGAAGTGGGTGGTGCCGAAGTATGGCGTATAGCCGGATTAGGCTATCCTATTGGAACTCCCAAAGAGGTATCTCCTGAATGGTCTTCGGAGTGGTTTTATATCGATGATGTCCCACTTCCGGACCCAGTTCGGCACGACCACCCCTAATTTTCCAGTGCTCCTCTGAAAAAATGCCTCAATTGGCGTCCCTGCAACCCCAAGGAGGAAGATAGTGCAGAAATAAAAAGGTTGGTCAGCAAGGTCAGATTACTAGCTTATCCCGAGCTCACAATAATCAAAGTCGTGGCCATTGCAATAAAATGATGTATCGAACCCCTTCAGTCCAGAGTAACTCCTTTATGGTGCTATAATGGAGAAGACGATGCATCTCTTTATAGGCGTAAGGGTCCGGACACCCGGGTCGAACTGGCAATGATCCTGGCCATCTATATAAGGGGGAAAAAGAAGGCTTCCTCCGCCTAAACTGCCGAGAGTGTTATTCCATGTACAACCCCATTGAATGGGTAAGATTTTGATTATCAGTTGTAACGCCCTCGATGCGGCTATATCTCCTACGTGTCGAAGCACGACTTAGAGGCATAACTGTATTGAAAGCAATGTCGCAAGTGAGGTAATCTTCACAACAACCCATGTAAATAAAATAAAGCGGAAAGGTACATAGTAGGCTTACACTCGCCACGTCACACAAATACATAAATAACATTACATTCATCCAAGTACACTAAAGGTCCGACTACGGAACCAAAAAGAAGATAAAACCCAAATGCAACATAGTCCCCGATCGCCCCAACTGGGCTCCACTACTGATCATCTAGGAAAAGACACGTAGTAACGACGAGAGTCTTCATCGAACTCCCACTTGAGCTCGGCCATGTCATCTGGAATGGTATCATTGGTCCCTGCATCTGGTTTTGGAAGGAAACTGTGAGTCACGGGGACTCAGCAATCTCACACCCTCGCGATCGAGACTATTTAAGCTTATAGGTAATGCAAAGGTATGATGTGGAGCTGCAGCAAGCGACTAGCATATATGGTGGCTAACATGCGCAAATGAGAGCGAGAAGGGAAGGCAAAAGCATGGTCGAACAACTATGATCAAGAAGTGATCCTAGATCAACCTGCGTCAAGCATTACTCCAACATCATGTTCACTTCCCGGACTCCGCCGAGAAGAGACCATCACGGTTACACATGCGGTTGGTGCATTTTAATTAAGTTAAGTTTCAGGTTATCTACAACCAGACATTAACAAATTCCCATCTGCCCATAACCGCGGGCACGGCTTTCGAAAGTTCAAATCCTTGCAGGGGAGTCCCAAGTTAGCCCATCACAAGCTCTCACGGTCAACGAAGGATATTCCTTCTCCCAAGACATTCGATCAGACTCGGCATCCCGGTTACAAGACATCCTCGACAATGGTAAAACAAGTCCAGCAACACCGCCCGAATGTGCCGACAAATCCCAATAGGAGCTGCACATATCTTGTTCTCAGGGCACACTCAGATAAGCAATCCGTACAACTAAAACCAGCCCTCGAGTTTCCCCGAGGTGGCGCTGCAAGGGGCTCTAGTTTGGACCAACACTCAGAGGAGCACTGGCCCGGGGGGGTTTAATAAAGATGACCCTCGGGCTCCGGAAACCCAAGGGAAAATGAGGCTAGGTGGCAAATGGTAAAACCAAGGTTGGGCATTGCTGGAGGAGTTTTATTCAAGGCGAACTGTCAAGGGGTTCCCATTATAACCCAACCGTGTAAGGAACGCAAAATCCAGGAACATAACACCGATATGACGGAAAACTAGGGCGGCAAGAGTGGAACAGAACACCAGGCATAAGGCCGAGCCTTCCACCCTTTACCAAGTATATAGATGCATTAAGATAAACAAGATAATATGGTGATATCCCAACAATAAACAAGTTCCAACGAGGAACGATCTCCAATCTTCACCTGCAACTAGCAACGCTATAAGAGGGGCTGAGAAAAGCGGTAACATAGCCAAACAACGGTTTGCTAGGACATGGTGGGTTAGAGGTTTGACATGGCAATTTGGGAGGCATGATAAGCAAGTGGTAGGTATCGTAGCATAGGCATTGCAAAAGAGCAAGCATCTAGCAAGCAAAGATAGAAGTGATTTCAAGGGTATGGTCATCTTGCCTGCAAAGTTCTCAGAGTTGCCTTGATCCTCGTAAGCGAACTCAACGGGCTCCTCGTTCACGAACTCGTCTCCCAGCTCTACCCAAGCAAGAACAACAAGCAAAAAGGAATGCAATCAGCCACGTGCAATGCTCAAGCAACATGACGCAAACATGGTATGATATGCGAGATGCGATATGTGATGCATATGCAAAATTTGGAAAGGAATGATTGAAACTGGCCTCAACTTGGAAATCCAAGAGTTCCACTGGAAAGGTGAGATGATTTCGGTCGAAATCGATATAAAGGTCACCGGAATCGGATGCACGGTTTGGAAATGGCAAGCAAAACAAATATGGCACCGGTCTGCGATTAACAGCAAGTAGCCTCCTAAATGCATCAAGATAAATATGCTACATCACTCAAACATAGCAACAAAATGCATGGCAGGGATACACTCATGATGATTAACAAAAGATGGACACTGAGCTACGGCTAATTCATCCATTAACAGTTTCAAACAAAGATGGCAAAAGTGCAAATGATAACAGGTTTCAGACTTGGTGAAATTAATAGCATATCAAGAATTTATCATCAGGAAGCAATCTTTAGAGCATGAAAACTACATGCTACAGGAACATATCATGGCAAAACAAGGCAAGGCATGAAGCTACTCTAAGCATATAACAAAACTCCCTTAGTGACCTTGAGACAAAAGGGATCAGAAAATACGATAGCAAGCATGTGAACATAGCAAAAACATAAACAGATTCAGACTTGGTGAAAAACTGGAGCATGTAAACAGATTAACAAGTAGGCATGTTTACAAGCTCGATGCACTCACTACAGAGCATGGCATGACAAACTAAGCATACAACCATCAAGAAGACATGGCATAGAAGCTATACATGGCAAGAACAACAACATAGCATGCATGAATCAACAACAACAAGCTTGGCAAAAATGCTAAACATGTCAACAATCTGCCAGGAACAATTTATAGCAAAAGTAGAGCTCGATTGACTCAAGCTAGGGTGCTCCATAAATGAAAACAAAGACATGGATGGATAGAGCACCACAATATTAACAAAACATCCTTACTGATCATCCTCAAAAGAGGCACGGATCACTAGGAAACAACATGAACATATGGCATAAAAACAAAAACAGGACAAGGACTTAGTGAAATTCTAAGTCCCTGAAATCAGCATCATTGAGTAAGCTACTTTGCATGCTTGTGCTAGTCACCACAAAGATCACAAAAATACATGGCATACACCCCTGTAAAGATAACATGGCATTCTACAAAACACATGTAGAGCTCAGGATCATAGCATGCACACATTAATCATGGACAAAATGACAAAAGGCCATTTGCTGAAACAGATCTGACATAATCATCACATAGCCCTCTTCCAACAGCATTTCGGGCATCAAGATGAGCTCAAATGAAAATTATGCAATGATGTACTCGTCGAGACGAACATTTTGATATGCTACACGCATGAATCGGAGCTACGATGAGGAAATTATGGCATGTCAAAGAATGCAAAAATGCTAGGGTTTACAGACGAAAAAGTCAACCGAAATTCCAGATCTGAGATTTGCACGCAATCCAAGGTTCATCGGGGTTCCTGTTCACCGGAGTAGACGGAGCTCGCCGGAGTTGCGAGGGATGCCGGAGGCCGCGGTGGAGGAGGCCGGACGACGAGGTGGTGGTCCTCGGGCATGGCGCGGCATTGAGGGTGCGAG